>NW_003307587.1:850589-1094775 GCF_000143455.1 Volvox carteri f. nagariensis | reverse complement strand
GAACATGACGGACGGCCGACCACGTCGGTTATAACCTAGGCGAACTGCAGTAACGATAGTGTCGGCGTGGTCGTACGGTGACTCCAGTGTGATGGGCACGGCGGGTGGAGCTGGAGGACGACGGTGAGAAGGCTGGTGATAAGATTAGCAACAGTAGGTTGAGGTGAAGGGCAGTCCGATGGTTGGGGCAAAGGTGCTGGATGGGGACTGGAGAAATGAACGATGAGAGTTCTGACAGACTTGAAGGCGATGACGGATGGTTGGCAGAAGATGGTGAAGGATGGGACGAGGTGGAAACGGGGTGAAGGGTGGTATCAGGGAACAGGGTGGGGGATGAAGACGTGAGAGTAAAAGGGTGTAATCGCTGTTCGCCTGGCATGCTCCCGTCGTTGTCGAGGTTGCAGCTGCACGAGCACACTTGCAGCCGGCAAGACGGGCAGGCTTACGGACGATTTTCGCGAGACGAAGAACGTTGGTGATGACGACGAAGTAGGTGACGACGGAGACGACGAGATAAGAGGAGACGAAGACGACGAAGTAGGTGACGATGGAGACGACGAGATAAGAGAGGACGAAGACGGTGCGCGAAAGCATCCAGTCGCTGTCCACCCGGTGCGCTTCCGTCGTGGAGGCTGCAGCTACACGAGCACGCATACAACCTACATGGCGGGCGGGCTTACTGGCGATCTGGGTTAGGCGCGAAACGTTGAACGGTGACGGCGGCGGGGTGTCAGACTCGGCTGACCGTTGCACAGCAAAACGCACCGGCAAGCTGTGGCTAACCTGTTCTGCCGGTGGTGGCTTAAAGGCCACGTTGACGGGATCGAGGCGAACGGCGGCGGCGGCGGGGTGGGTCGGCGCGGCGGTGCTGGTCATCGCGGCAAGGCTGGGGGCTGTCTGAACTGGAGAGAAAGGTGCGTCCACGGTCGTTGTCCTGACGACGGCGGTCGGAATTGTCGGTGCGAGTCGGAGAGGGGGAGGGGGAGCGGGAGGGAGAGCGGTTTGCGGTTCGAGAGGTGGTGGAACGAAAGGGCGAGCGGTCGGTGGGGACGTTGATGGTGCAGGTGCCCTGCGGTAGCGAATGCGGTGAGCGGTGAGCGGCATCGTGCTCCATTGAAATGGTGCATGCAAGGTCGATCACATCCTGCAGTCGTATGTAGGAACCCGGGTTGCGTAAGTGCGAGAAGATCTCCTTCCTGAGGTCGTCCTGCAGTCCCTGCGCGAAGAAGAGGACGTGGTCCTTCTCGTGGCGGTACGGCAGGTCAGCCATAAGGCGTTGGAATTCCGCAATGTAGCATTGTAAGGAGTTTGGTCCGGAACCCTGCGTCAAGGCAAACATAGCAAGCTGCGCTTGATAGAGTCCCGTGATGGGGACGGGAGCCATCGGAGGATGACGAAGACGAAGATGACGAAGACGACGATGACGAAGATGACCAGCGGAGCGAAGACGAAAGCGATGACGACGAAGACGATGAAGACGAAGGCGGAGCGAAGCGTATAGGCCGGATCGTCTAGATCGATACCAACTGAAAGGGCATAGGCTCCGTTTCTCGTTGGGATGCCACGATGATTACAAAGAGGGCCGAGCGACTTAAGCCAGCTAACAACCTACAAGATGTAACAATGATGACATAACAAACTAAACAACAACAACGACTTAAATAGTTATCCAGAGCCTAGGCGGCGCCGGAAGGTCGTACATTATCCGTATCTCAAATGATCGTCCACGAGTAAAGTTAACGACTTAACAACTAACAAGAAAACCTAACACGGGGTTTGACTCTGTTTGTATTATCGAAAGAGGCTGCTTTAGAGAAAGTTTTGCAGTGCTCGTCCTCGGTACGGAACTGGGCGCAGGAAGGATATCTCCGGCGTGCTTGCCTCCTCTAACTCAACCTAAAGCTTTGGCAATGAATTTTATATGGACTGATTAGGCAGAAAAAACGTTTCAAACAGCGTATTTCTCCGCACTACACGAAAGACTACATTGAGAATTTTATTAGGGATCCCAACACGCAAATCGTGCGGAACAGAGACCTTGATGAACCCGACTCTGTGATATTCCAAAGAAGGCTACCGACTGGCGCTGTTCATCGGGTCGTAGTGTATCCATCAAGGTCTGGGAGCTGGAGAATAGTGACTATTGAATACGTGAAGAGAGGCGACCGTTATTGGAACAAAGATGTTGTCCCTGGGGAGCAACAGCTTGAGGTATGACAAGGCTGCTGCATCTAGACCTTGTGTCTTTTTGCAGTCGGGGTTTGGCTGACATAGTTTGTAACGGTTCCATGCAGCTTCGGGATCAACTCGCTCACGCCGCTGGGCTACAAGAAGACCTCGGCGCAGCATCGGCAGCCCAACAAGTCCTCTAGCGGTCCCCAGTAAGCCCTTGACCCGATCCAAGTAAATACAGAAGGATTCAAAACACCTTGTCGGACCAGGTTGATCATTTATATTGCTTGTTAGTTGTAGCTTTTTCTGTGCTGGCGAGGCTCAGTCTGGCCTAGCCTGGCAGTCCCAGTCTAATGCACAGTTGGCCTAGTTTCTAGCCCATACATAAAGCAGTGTCTTATGACTGTTTTACCTAGTCAGTGCACCGAAATTTGACCGATATCCTCTGTGGCTGCAGTGATTTTTTTCACTGCAGCCACTTTTTTCACTGACAGACCACCCCCCCCCTCCCCGATAAGTTACAACTCCCCTCATAGACCAAGAGGCACGCACTGAGTTGGCGCGTTTTTGTTCATGTGCGCACTCTTCATGCACATGCATAGATAGTTCTGGCACTGTTTGTGAGCAATCCCAATGGCATACTCCAGGCCAGTTCCGGCCCAGTTCCGGTCGGTAGGATTATCCGTTAACTGTTAACTGATGTCGGTAACCTGGCATGAGCAAAAATGCATTTCTGATTGCAACCAGTTTCTTTGTGACAATGCCCATTGTCACAAGGTTCATGCAAAGCAGTTGCTTGGGGACATTGGCTTGACACCACTTCTTGCTGTTCTGGTCGTCTCAAAAGTTTGTCCTAGCATAGCTTGCGTAGCTAGTATTGCCTGGTTTTCGTTGTTGCATGTAAGCTTGTGAGTTGGTGGCCTGGTTCATGCTTATGGGCGACAATTGAAATGCCGGGACAATGACTTATTAGGGACAATGACACAGCATTTCACGCCCTCAAAGCAGGAACAAACACTAAAACTAAATACATACATATTTCTAAATCTTTTACTAAAATTTTCCTGCAGTGTTAGAGGCCTTTAATTAATATTCGCGAATGATGCTTCCCACGCTACCGGGATACTCCCTATGGCATAAACATGCCCGTTACCGACCGTTTGGGGCCCATTAACCCAACCGACCGTTAACCCAACTGATCGTTAACCCAACTGGCCGTTAACCCAACCGACTGTTAACCCAACTGGGCCATCAACACCATTCAACCAGCCGGGCCCCAAACGGTCGGTAACCGGCATGTTTATGCCATAGGGAATAAGTAAATCCCACCAAGCAAAGGCCCAAAGCAAGCAACCACATAGCAAATCACAGGCCGTCACAATTTTCAGGCTTATCTTGCTGTTTTGGTGTTTGTTCTATGTGTGTTTGGCTATGTGAGGACTGGTCATACATTCTGCTATGCCATGTTGACTCTTGGGGTTGACCTTCTTAGGGCCCCTCATATCTATTCTATGATGGATAATACTAAGTTCTGCACACTATGGAGCAATCTGGCAGCAATGGACATTTTTTGGCTGGAGGAATGAAAATGTACGGATCGGCCTCAATTCATCCCGTTTTTCCATAGGCCAAAATGGCCTCTTTATTCCTTACAAGGAATATATTAAAAAAACACTGTGTGGCTGTCCTCTTCAGGTTCGACATTCAGTCACAAACTTATGCGGACACAGACACACTGTCTCTTTACTTTACGAAGGCCAAACAAAGTGTCATCACCAACACGGACCATATCACCACTGGTATCGTCGCTGACTATGACAACCATGGAAAGCTGGTCTCACTGGATATACGTGCAGCTTCAAAGAAGACATCATGCCACTTCTTCAACACTGGAGCAGAGGTGGATGGCAAGCCGCCACTGGCCGTCAACTGGCATTACAACACTGAGTACCAACAACTTGTGGTGCTCCTCAGCTTGCAGGATGTAAGCATCATTACCAACATCATGGAGACCGATGATCCGAATGTCTCATTGGGTATGGACCTAATAGGCAAGCTCTGTGCGGTCTACGTGTCAAACCCTGTGTCCAACACTTTCACTGCTGCCAAAATGGACTGATCACATTCATGCCCATGTGGTTGTTCGGGGGTGATTGCCTCAACAAGAACTTGTCTTGTGGCAAGGGTTTGTGAAGGCTTGGAAAATGAGGCCTGGGTGTCAATCCGTGAAAGCTACAATGGGTGTTGTGTTGGGTTACTCTCAAAGGGTTTGTCATAGAGGAAAATGATTTTTGCGTCCAGGGTGGCCTACAATTGAGGCCAGAGTCTGATTGTCTGATTGAAAGGCATGCATATGTGTTAATAGATATATGGGAGACTGCCTGCTTGGCACCGCACCTGTGTGGCAAGGCTGCCCAACTGTTGGCAAGGTTTAATCCTGGCACATGTGCAGTTGATACGTGTACTGGTGCCTTGCAGAGGGGCCTGCCTGGCTTGATTTGTTATGTTGAAAGTTGCTAGGGTTGGCTCACTGGGCTGGAGGCTCTCGGCTTGCTTACCAGGTCAAGAGCATGTCCCTGCATCCTGTTCCAAGAGAAGAGGGGACTGACAATCGATGGAACAATCTGAAGCTTCCTGCTTCATGCACACATGATTGATATGAAGAATTCATTTGAAATGAGCTCATGGTGCATCATTTGGGGTGTGTTTCACTTTCATTTGGCTTGCCTTACCAATCTGTCATGCTGTCTTAGTTACAAGAGTCAGAATGGCTCCAGGACAATGGCTCCAGGACAAACAACTTCTACAAGCAAGTGTAGGTTGTAGAGATGAATCTTCAACAAATAAAACCTCCGGATATGTTCATGATGACTGTTTCATGTGCAACCTGTGGGAAGTTGCAAAAACAAGATCTAGTTCCATAGTGCAGCCAGGGTTTAGACCTCTTCACCATGGGTTTTCTTTTCCATGTTGTACATGTGAGCAGACCACTTCCTTTTCTTCAGACGGACCTGTACCACCAAAGCCCTGCACTCCATTGTCCACAGAATGGTCTCCACTGCCTTAATCACCCCGACTTCATCCCATCGGTCAATATAGTACTGCATGTAGCACTCCTCATAGACAGGCATGTAGACACGACCATAGTTGTCAAGCTTGAGTATGTCACCCTTTTGATGATGCATTTGCCGACCTCAAACTTGTCCTCCACTAGTTTAGTCGACCATGAGTCCATGGCTCAAAACCCATGAGTTTCATCCCACAGGCTGCACGTGAAACATACATCATGAATGCATCTTGAGGTTTGATTTGTTGAAGATTCATCTCTATAACCTACACTTGCTTGTAGAAATTGTTTGTCATGGAGCCATTCTGACTCGTGTGACTAAGACAGCATGACAGAGATTGGTAAGGCAAGCCTAATGAAAGAGAAACACACCCCAAATGATGCACCACGAGCTCATTTCAAATGAATTCTTCATATCAATCACTTGTGTGAAGCAGGAAGCTTCAGATTGTTCCATTGATTGTCAGTCCCCTGAAGAGGGGACTGACAATCCCCTCTTCTCTTGGAACAGGACATGCTCTGGTCAGCATCCAAGCTACCTGGTAAGCAAGCCAAGAGCCTCCAGCCCAGTCAGCTAGCCCTATCAACTTTCAACATAACAAGTCAAGCCAGGCAGGCCCCTCTGCAAAGCACCAGTACACGCATCAAATGCACATGTGCCAGGGATTAAACCTTGCCAACAGTTGGGCGGCCTTGTGTATGTGCCTACTGAAAGCAGGCCATCTCTCATATATATCTATCAACCACATATGCATGCCTTTCAATCAGGTGCTCTGTCCTCAATCGTAGGCAGCTCTGGACGCAAAAATCATTTTCCTCTATGACAAACCCTTTGGGAGTAACCCAACACAACACCCATCATGAAAGCTACAACTGACACCCAGGCATCATTTTCCAAGCCTTTACAGACCCTTGCCACAAGACAAGTTCTTGTTGAGGTGATCACCCCGGAACAACCACATGGGCGTGAACATGATCAGTCCATTGTGGCAGCGGTGAACATGTTTGTGACACGGGGGGGTTTGACATGTAGACCGTGCAGAGCTTGCCCGTTAGGTCCATACCCAACATGATGTTCAGATCATCGGTCTCCATGATGTTGGTAATGATGCTTACATCCTGCAAGCTGAGGAGCACCACAAGTTGTTGGTACTCAGTGTTGTAATGCCAGTTGATGGCCAGTGGCAGCTTGCCATCCACCTCTGCTCCAGTGTTGAAGAAGTGGCATGATGTCTTTCTTCTTCGAAGCTGCGTGTATATCCAGTGAGACCAGCTTTCCATGGTCGTCATAGTCAGTGATGATGCCGGTGGTGATATGGTCTGTGTCGGTGATGACACCTTGTTTGGCCTTCATAAAGTAAAGAGACAGTGTGTCTGTCTGCATAAGTTCATGACTGAATGTCAAACCTGAAGAGGACAGCTGCAGAGAACATCGGTCAAATTTCAGTGCACTGACTAGGTAAACCAGTCATAAGACACTGCTTTATGATGTGTGAAACAGGGAGGTGTATCTTCACCTGTGGCAGCTACCCTGCGAAACCCTGCCTTCCCCAATATTTTGGGGCACCCTCATCCAGTCACCCTAGTCAACTTCTCAGTGGATCACTCAGGTTCCACACCCACCACCAGTGTTCCTGGTCGGCTCGCAGGTTAACTTTATCCCAGGACACTACCATCCATCAACTAGGGGTGCAATGCCTTCCACCATCGGAAGGACTTTAAACCTAATGGGTTTCGATCCCGGGATCTCCTGGGGGCAATGGTCGCGCTTTACCAGTAGTGCCAAACCCTATATGCTTTATGTATGGGCTAGAAACTAGGCCAACTGTGCATTAGACTGGGACTGCCAGGCTAGGCCAGACTGAGCCTCACCAGCACAGAAAAAGCTACAACTAACAAGCAATGTAAAGGTGTTTTGAATCCTTCTGTATTTACTTGGATCGGGTCAAGGGCTTACTGGGGACCGCTAGAGGACATGTTGGGCTGCAGATGCTGCGCCTTGTGAGCAAGTTGATCCTGAAGCTGCATGGAACCGTTACAAACTATGTCAGCCAAACCCCGATTGCAAAAAGACACAAGGTCTAGATGCAGCAGCTTTGTCATACACCAAGCTGTTGCCCCCCAGGGACAACATCCTTGTTCCAATAATGGTCACCTCTCTTCATGTATTCAATAGTCACTATTCTCCAGCTCCCAGACCTTGATGGATACACTACAACCCGATGAACCCAACTGGTGCTGTTCATCACCAGTCGGTAGCCTTCCTTGGAATATCACACAGTCAGGTTCGTCAAGGTCTCTGTTCCGCACGATTTGTGTGTTGGGATCCCTAATAAGGTTCTCAATGTAGTCTTTTGTGTAGTGTGGAGAAATACGCTGTCTGAAACGTTTTCCTGCCTAGTCAGTCCCTATAAAATTCATTGCAGAAGCTCTAGAGGAGGGCAGTGCCGAGGATGAGCACTGCAAAACTTTCTCTGCTAAAGCAGCCTCTTTCACAATTACAAATAGAGTCAAACCCTGTAAGCTTGGTGGATTCTTCGCTGTTTGCCCAGCACAAGAACACAGAACAAGCAGGCATCACAAGCTTCGTCACTGACCTGCCGGGCTGTCTAGGGTGTAGGGTGTCGTCTACTGTACAGTAGACGTCTACTGTAGACGTCTACAGTACAGTACAGTACTGTACAGTAGACGTCTACTGTACAGTAGACGACACCCTACACCCTAGACAGCCCGGGAGGTCGGTGATGAAGCTTGTAACAACGATTAAATGCTGCACAAAGTTCCACTGACACCAGCTTCTAGCCTTGGGCACAATGAGAAAAAAATCTGTCCCATACTGCACAAAGTAGAAAGTAGAAATACCGCACATACTGAAAATTACAGTACACGCCAATGCCCTCGGAAGGGTAACATAATACCCAGAACAATGTAATAGGTAAGTATCAATGTCCGGTAGCTGTCCTTGATGGCAATGGGTCATGGGCTCCTCTCCAATTGTCCTCATGACTGACTGACTAAGACAGTATGACAGAGATTGGTAAGCCACTCAAAAAGTGCATGAAACGTGCTCCCAACAGAGTGAAACTCGTGCATCTGAGGTAAACTATCCTTGCCAATAATTTGCGTGGAGCCAGAAGCGTCGGATCGGGCCATGCATTGCATTCAATAGAATATATACTGGGTTTACAAAACAACGTTACAACTTAGGGTTTTAGGGTTTTATAAAGTGTGCCCCCAGGACAACTTCACACCGCCTATGACAAAATAGACAATTGAAATGAGAACGTCGCAGTGAGAGCTATCAAGACGATTTTGAAATTTGTTTTATGGAGCACACACGAAATGGAAATCAAGCCGCGAACATGCCTATGATGAAGACATGTGTCTAATCCACGAAACCAACACCAATCAATAACACCGCAACAAAAATACAAAGAATATGATTAAGCGTCCTAGAAAGGATCCATCCATCTACATCCACGCACCATTAGGGGATCGGGATCTTGATAGTGTAGAGTGGGAACTTGAAAGCTTCAGGATAGAGAGAGGCCCCGGGAGGAACTGTCTCAATACCAGACTTTTTATTATCTAACCAAATCGCAACTGGATGGTGGTGTCGGAAGACACCTATTGGAAGAGTGTAGTCCGCTTAAATAGCGGGGATGCAGCCATCACATGAATCATATGGCCAGTCCTGAAATGGTGCCGGAATGTCATACCGTTGATCCATGCTTCCAATTGATGACGGGGCTCCACGAGCCAGGGACCAGCATCCCAGTCATAGCCTGTGCTACGACCCCTGCCCATACTTCTGCAAGTATGGACTTCCGCCCGAGGTGGCGTTTACTTGTAGGCATCCATGACAGCTTCCCGCTCGCCATAAGATCTGACAGAAAGGCGGCAAAATAGGCAATTGGAATTTAGTTAGTTCCTGTGAACTTGTACAACAACCAGCCAAGCGAAAAGGAAAAACTAGATGGAAAAGGTATCAGTTTGGGACCAAATTTAAAAAGCGGTATACAACAACTATGCGTTATCATCAAGTTCAGTGTGTTGTGAATCAGATGATTATTCCGGTCAGACCTCTCCACTGTTGTCTTGAGGACTATTTGTCGTACTTATGGAACTGTACTTCGGTTCCTTTAATGGCAGCGGGAAGCCGTATCCTTTGGTTGCATGTAACAGAAAGTGCAGATCATGCTCCGAGTAGCAGTATAGCGTAAGGCACAGAGCAGCTTGCAAGTTTATAACACAGTGCCTGTTGTATCCTGTAAAGCTTTCTGCACGGTTCGGGCTCTGAATCCCTAATTGTCCGTGGTTAGCTCATCCGGTCTGATTTATTGAACGTCACTGTTATTAACTGATACCCGCCAATCCTGCTGTCGGTGATTACAGGTCTTAACTAATACTGATATTAGTTTAGTTGTGGCGCCGTTGATCCGCTAGATTTGGTTGGATGCTGGTGGTGAGTTGCTGAACCCAACGAATACATTCTGAAGTCGGATGGGGTGAACGGATTAGGGTGCCCCTCTCGCAGGGGAGAGCAGGGTCTGCCTCGGGAAAGGGGGCCGCTGGTGAAGCTATACCACCCTGTAACAACATCATACATACCTGGGGCCGACCCGTCATCCAGAAGGATGAATGTTTGCTGCCATACCGGCGTGTGCACATTGTACAATGTCCGTGTGCGGTACATACGATCATTGTACGATATTTGAATATACAGGTCACATGTGCCGGCCCAGTCGTGCACCGCCAGGTCGCGCGCCTCCACAATCTGCCGTCCAAGACACCAACATGGTGCAGAGCAGTGAGGTCGCGAGGTGCACAGGTCCTATTGACTACTCCCGCAGCGCCGCCATGTGTGTGCAGTACGAACCGCCATGCTAACCAGGACGCACTGCCCTGCACCTCCGGTTGAACCACAACAGCTCATCCCGGCGTCTCACCCGGCATGGCGCCATTATGAACCTGTGACCCACGCCGGAATGCCAACCTGTACCATACCAGCTTGTGAGGCATACAGTATTTGGCCTACCTGCAAAACGAAGGACCTTGGACGAGACCTATCGTACGGACTGCCGTGCAGCAGCTTTGCTTCCTTATAGGCCCACCAATCTGCACTTATGAGCAGGGTTATGCTCGGCCCACCAACTGCCGCCGCCGCCCCGAGACCATGTGAAGGAGTGCTGACGGGAGTTTCCTGCATCAGCGGCCGCGTGATGATGAGCCTTCCCGCCGGCCTCCAGCGTGGCATTGCCGTACACTGGCGGCGCTGCCGCCTCTGCCTGCTGTGCCGCAGATGTGACGGCATCACTGTGAACGGATGGAGCGCCTGCGGTTACCATCACATCAGAGGCGGTATCCACCCCCTTACTGCTACTGCTGCTGCTGCTGTCACCACTGCCACGTTTGCCGCCGCCCCCGCCATTGCTGCCGTTGCTGCTGCTGCCACTGGTGGCACCCTCCCTGCTTCCGAGACTCCCTGGGCCGCAGGTGTTCCTTTCCTGCCCTGTGTCGTGGGGGCTGATACAGCTGCGGCAGCAAGCGCTGGTGGTGCCGCTGGTGGTGGGAGACCCGACATGGGGCTCTCCAGCAGGAGAGCCATCTGCCAGGGCCCGTCCGCGGGTCTGGAGGGAGGTGGTGTGTAAGACACAGCTAGTGAGGCAGGCTTCAGCCGAGTGATGTGTGGACGATGTTTTCGACGCGCCCTAACAAGCCAGGTTCATCCTAAAGTGCACGGCGCCGTTTGCTAGGAGCTTGAAAAGCTGCAGAACCTAGGAAGACACCAATAACGGAAGAAGGACGGTGCAAATAAACTGTAGTACTGTAGAAACCGTACGGTGTTTCAGCATTATATAACGAGCGATACGCATAACAAGATCCTTGCCTGCACAATCCAGCGTTCGTCTGCTCTTCATCCATTCACTTACCAGCCTGTTGCCATGTATGACATTCATGCCCCCATGCGCACACTTTGCCACGCCCATGCACTTCCCCCACCATCCTACATATACGACCAATTCGGGGATAACTCCGGCCCTAGCCCAGTATCAGCTACATCCTGTCTTCTCGCTCACCTCCATCAGACTGCCACGGGCTCGCCCCCCGCCCCAGTGTGCACCCGTCCTTAGCCGCCGGCACGTGCAGCCATACCGAGCCCAACAGGCCCGGAGCGGGTAGCCCCGAAACCACAGGTGCAGCGACCGATGAGTGAGTAGATGACGCCGCGGAAGTCGGGCCGAAGGAGGCAGAGACGGGGGAGGAGGAGGAGGAGGAAAGGGATGACGCGGCAGACGGTGGCAAGGTGCTGGAGGACCCGACACCGGTTTTGCCAGCAGTAGCAGTAGCAGTAGCAGTAGCAGCAGCTGCTAATCCACCGGCGACATTCCCTACCAGGCCGCTACATCCTAGGTCCTTAACCTGCAGCAGTAGCAGTACCAGCAGTAACATCAGTGGCAGTTGCTGCAGTAGCAGTGGCTAATGCAGCTGTCGAGTAGCAGCAGCAGCATTTGCCTTCCCTGGCCACTGGACAACTATATTGACGGCCATACAGCTGCCGGCACCAATGAAGGTACACCAACGCTGCTGGCTCCCTAAACACAATGCAATATTCATTATCACACACAAACATACATATGCACACATCTTATTAGGCCACAGGCTACCGGATGACCGCTTCCTAGCCAAACCAATCCTCGGAACGGAATGGGATTCACCCATTTGCAGAATGCCCCAACGAATAAGAAGAGCCGCACCACCTCGCACCGTCCGTTGCCCGTCTAGGCCCTCTTAGTGCCGCGGCCGCTTGGCGGGCGGGGCCAACTCGCCCCTTGTGCACTCCTCGCCGCCTCCGTGACGGCTTTCACCAGGTCTGCTTCCCTCGTCGCCACCATCAACGCCCTCGGGAGCTCCACCTTCACCGTCTCCTGCCCCTCCGGTGCCCTCCTTGCCGCCTCCGCTGTAGCCGTCGTCGGCGCCGCCGGGGGCCCTTCCTGCGCCCTCAGATCAACAAACGTGTCCGCGTCGTCGGGTTCCGGCGGTGTGGGGGCCGATAGCAGCTCGTCGGCGCCAGAGAGCCCTCGTGCGCCGTACAGTCCCTCCAGAACGAACTCAGCACCCCGTTTGACACATACGCCCTGGGGCCACCAGAAATATGGCGCTAGGTCGTTTAGGTGCAGAATTTAAATTATTCGTCTGAACAACACAGTACGAAGAAGCCATATACGGGAAAACAATGTACGATGGAAGCAGTCCTCGCCTGATCGCCACAGACCTTCGGGTAGCACGCCCTGTTTGAGTCTCAAGCCTGCAAGAGCCGCCGCATGTCTCCGTCTTTTGAAATATGTTATCCAACGATACTCGTTATGGGCGGTGCCTCAAAGATTTGCTGTATTTGTGCCCTGGGTAAACTGGGCCATAAGGATTACCAAATTTGACCTGATTGATTTCCTTTATGGATCCTGCTGATTGTTTGCCCCCCTCCTGAGACCAGGGAGAAGTGGCCAGGCATGATGGTATACAAGGCACATCAAGCCTGTGGGCTCATCAGTGTAACACCAGGCAAAGTGTACTCAGGGAGATGCCAATGGAGCTGAACCCTTCTTATATTCCTCCCCCCTCGAGTGAACATCCCCGGGGGCACCCTCGGCCATATCCCGTAGGATTGTGAATTTCTTATTATTTTGACGTTAAACAATATTTCAAGTGTTCTTGTCCACCATTCTCAGGTTAAGTGTGTTCTTAAACCATCCACATCGATGCAAATGCTGATATCAGCATTCCCAAGCATTCTCAATAAAAGCCTGGACATCTAGCATTCATTGCATTTTTAGGCATTACCAAGCCATACTTAACAAATGGGTTGCATACGGTTACCGTATACACTACTGCTGAGGTAGGACAGGAGTGTGAGTAGGTGAAAGCCTAACAGGTGAAGCTTGAAGCTTGTCTGCTGAGGACAAAGGCATTACACCAGGTACTGCACTACCCCTACATCTTTCCCCCCCTTACATCCGCATTATCCACATCTGCTACTCCTACTGCTGCTACCACTGCTACTGCTGCTGTCTAATAGCAACGGTACTCCTTCACAGCTACAGCGGTGCCTCACCCACCGCCTCCAGCAGCCTTGGCGGCAGCACTCCATTTCGGCCCCCCTGGCGCATACGCTGAACCAGCACACCCAGCTGCTTGCGACTGGTGCTGTCCAAGTCAACAAGCGACAGCACCGCCCTAAGATCCCCCTCCGCCACCGCTGATGGACGCAACGTCAGGGCCGCCGCCAGCCGCAGGGCACCAGCGGCAGACAGCCCTACCACCTGACGAATCTCCGCTGCCTCCGCTGCCGTACTGGCGGTCCTCGCAGCTGCCGTACTGCTACTCATGCCAGTCAGCGAAAGAAGGCGCTGCTGCAGGCCCGCTGGCTTTGTCCCAGCCGCTGCCCTGCTGCTGTACAGTACGGCATGTGTAACGTCGCGGAGGAGATCGAGATGCGTGGGAGGCACGGGCAGGTTGGCGCCCTGTTGGCGGTCCAGCAAGGGACCGTACTGTACGGCAGCGAGTGCCAGGTCCGCGAGTGCGTCCCCGTCCAGGGCGGTGATGTACGGCACGACGAGGGTAAAGATTGAAGCTAGTAACGGAGCATCAGGATCTGACTCCTGGAAGCGGACCTGAGCACCCACCGCATTTTGAGGGAGAAGGAAGTGAGGGGGGAAGGACGGGGAAAGGCATCATCAGGGTTTGGGACGCACGGCGAACAGGAGAGCAACACGGCGCATGGTGACGGCGGCGGCGGCGGTGCATGTCTTCAAATACGCGAAGACTACACCCGGGGCTGGGCAGACTGCATGGCAATGCTCCACCGTTGCTACTGACAGTGGGGTTACCCAGGGACACACCGGGGTCGCTCACAACCCGGAAACTGCGGAAATGAGGTAAGGAGGCAGCCCCTGGAGTCCCCTGATCGGCATCACTTCCATCACAACATTGCTGGGGCCGGGGGGATAGCATGCCCACAACTTCATGCCCACGATGCGCGCGCAATCACACGCCACACTGCAGGTGCGCACATACATACATACGTACATACACACACTTGCCTTGGCTAAGGCCCGGAGCACCTTGCACAGCTCCCCCGACGTCACCCCGTCCTCAGGCCGCCGGTGCACCTGTGCCCACTGCTCCGCCTCGCGCTGCAACATGCCCGCGTCTGTACGCCACGACAGCGACGGCAGTCGTGCATCTGAGCTCTCCTTCGCACACGGATCCAGCTGCGGTGGGGCCTCCGCCTCCTCCTCGCCAAGCCCAACGCCGCCGCCATCACCCCGCAAAATCCTCGTCGTTACAGAAATAGGAGCAGGAAATGGCTCTGCTTGCTCCGGTACCGCCACCGTCTTGCCGTCGTTGATCCACGCTCGTGCGACGAGCTGCTGTACGAGGCGGCCGTACAGTCTCTTGCTCGACTTGGCCGTCACGCCCCAGCCCGCCGCCAGACCCGCCAGGCGGGTGAGCAGGGGTACCGGCAGAGTGCTGAGGCGGCAGGAGGAGAGCAGGGCGGCGAGTGCGGGGGGGTGGCGGAAATCGAGGGCCTCCAAGGCGCCGACGACGCGGGTGAGGTCAGTGGGGGCCACTCGCAGCGAGGGGCCGGCAGATGCCACCACGTGCTGGGCACTGGCCTGCATGCAGCGAGGGGGTGGAGGGGGGTCAATCGATATGATGATGGAAAGGAGGGTTGCAAAGATTGGGGGCCACAGATAAATCGGGCGGTGTATAATCATGAAGGGAAGTAAGCTTGGCCGCATGGCGAGGGGCAGAGCTTTTGGCCCTGATGGCACAAGTGGATATCACCCTGCTCAAGCAAGGTGCTCATCGTCGCCATACATCTGCCCTTGGCTGCCCCATTCCACACACCTGCCTTCACCTTCTCCATGCCTCCCCCGTGTTCTACTCGCCTCGAAAGGAGAGGAGAACACGGACCAACCCTCCCACAACCCTCCCACACACCACACCACCATCAGCATCACCTGCAAGAGGCCCTCGTGTCGGTGGCCCAACCTGCACACAGACCCGCAGCAACAGCGATAGCGTTAATCAGTCAGGAGGGCAGGAAGGTGGTAAAGTGCAGGGCTGGGGGAGGGCATCAATACCTTACACAAGCGGGATCTCAACACCATGCATGTACATGCAAATGGCCACAAAGCAACCCACTCTGTGACACTCAACATACGGCCTAGAAGACGGAGACAAGCTGACTCCGTTGCCACCAAGAAGGAACGACTTTGTTTCCACGGTTATCCGGTTGTGATGTGGGGTGTTGAGGGAGGGAAGGACCTGGTCATACCGTCCTCCGAGGACCTGGCCAGAACACCCTTCCGAACTTGCACGTGCTCGTAACAAGAACCACCCGTTTCCATGTGCCTTCCGCCTTCCGTCCCGCCACTCCATCCCATCTATAGACCCTCGTCTTCCCCCCCTCCTTTTATCCCCAAACCCTTCACCCCACGGTTCCGCCTCACCTGCGGAAGGCCGCCAGCAGAGGCGCAAGGGAGGCCAGTGTGAAGTCCCTCAGCACCCGGCGGGGCCGCTCATCCCTCAGGTAGCGGCTGGGCCGCCCGCCGGTTCGGGCTCGAGGGGGTCTGGGCCGGGGCCAGGCCTGCCAGCCCCGAATGGTCCAGTACAGGAAGGTGGCGCGGGGCAGCAGCGGACCGGAGGACCAGTCGTGAGCCTGAGGCAGGTCGGGCGGGGTGGGAAGGAGGAGGGGATGGGGGTTAAAAATGGTGGTGGGGCTGTTACACAAAAGCTGTAAGCAATCAAACATGGGGACTAGGAAGTATTGTGGGACACGTAAGTTAATCAATTAATATTAACTTCTCATAGGCTGTATCCACATCCCACTGTACTCCCTAGTCCCCTCTTTTTCCTACGTACAGTTGGGAGTTTACGGACACCGTTTCCCTCCTCCACCCGGCCCCTCTACCGGGCCAAGGGCAGGGCAAGGTGTTCCGCACCGCCCTCACCTGCAGCTGTGAGCTGATCCGGGCAGCTGCCGCATCGCCAATGATATCCAGCGCCTGTGCGGGATACGCGGGTGCGGGGTATTGACGCGGGTGCGGGATGGGGGGATGAAAGCACATACACGCACACACACACACACACAAGCACGCAACAAAATAGAAGGAAAGAGCGCACAGACAGATCACAGAACATGCAGGGCTTGAACCCTACTCCACATGCTAGCCCGACTCAGGAGTTCCTTCCCTGGGCCCCCTAGCTCGAGGCCACCAAGGTTCACCAGCAGCAACCTCGCCCAAACCTCCGCCCACCCCTCCCGACTCGCTCCTCCAGACAGCTCACTACCCACTTGCGTGTGCCTGATGTCCAGGGAAGCAAAGGCCCAGGCCAGCTTCACAGCCGACCGGTGGTTGAGCCAGGGCCGGTCAGCTGCCAACACAGCACGATCCGCAGCCACGGCCGCAGCGACTGCGTCAGCCGCCGGGCCGGTGGCGGTGGCGGCGGCGGCCTCATCTTTGAGCTGCCCCCGTGGCAATGATGATGATAATGATGGCTTTGCTGGTGGTGTCGATGACGTTACTGGTACCGCAATGTTGGCGGGGCGTGTCGCGACCAGGTGCTGAGCAATGGCCTGTTACGAGTCAAGATTCCATTTACATGTATATGTATGTATCTGGGGCATTGCACCAGGAGGGGGACCCTTCCCTGACCCCATAACGATTACCCGACCCGACCCAACCATTGCCAATGACGGCTCCTTTAACCACCACTACCGTTGTCCAACTCATTTCAGGCATGCAGCCCCTGTGCCCTCCGAAACCGCAGCCAGCTCTTCCCAGCTCCCCACATGCCCCTCCACGCCCCCCGGACCTGCAGCGCCTGCCTCACGGGCTCCCTGGCTGGGTCGGGTGCTGTGCTGGTGGCTGCAGCCAGACTCCATGCGGTGGTGGCTAGGTGGGAGGTAGTGAGGGAGGGCAATCGGAGGGACAGCTGCTCGCAAGCCACTCGGATAACATCCGGGTGGTGACGCCTAGGAGGACAGGACGGACAGGAGGAGGGAGGGGGGTCAGGACATGAGGACAGTCTTACGGAGTACCAGGGAGAGGACATTGGAAAGCTCTCCTTCCCGTCGCGAATTCTCCGTTTACTAAAAAGTGATGCGCATTCATCTGCAGACCTGCCCGGACAGTCTTTCACAATGCACTGGGGGCAAAGACAATCTCTCTCCCCTCCCCGCAATGCCCTTCCCTCCCCACCCCGTGCCCCTCCACCCAAAACACAAATCAACCTTGCTGACCTGCTAACTCCAAATGCCCATAAGCCCCTTGTCAGTTGCTCGTCCGTACAGTCGGGCGCCACCTGGGCCAGCCGGGAGCCCAGAGCGTCAAGCAGACGCAATGAGGTGGCAGAAGCGCTGTCGGCAGAGGCTGATGGAACGAACGAACAACAGGAGAAGGGAACAAAAACGGCATCACATGCGTAATCAACTGTACAGTTTTTCGTGAGGCCTGGTTACAGACAGCGTCCGCGGGCAGTGGGAAGGAGGGTTATGAGTGAAGAGCAGGCAAGCGGGCGGACGGAAGCCCTTAATCCCGTGCTGCTCCGGACCACAGTCCGCAGAGGAACTGGGCGTCGCAGTGCAATGCCGTTACCTTTGGGGCCATTCCGTCGTTGGTACCTCAGCATGCGAGGTAGCCGCTGCAGAGTCCGCGTGACCTGCTCTGGGTCGAACCAGGCGCCGTATCGCAGCACCGGTATAGCAGCGTGTTCCACCAAAGTCGCTTGATCCAGTAGTGCAGTGACATACTTTGTGTCCACGGGCTGGATGAAATTGTATCTATTGGAAGCCCGCGAAGCCTGGGTGGCAAAGCAGGCGATCGCACTGCGGTCCGGCGATGGGATGGAAACGTTATGCAGCTACCGTTAACAATGTGACTCTTTGCCGAAGCAGCCTTACCGATGGCCACCCCAGCTGTCCGATATACAGCTTGTGCTGCAACCATCGCTCGCCGCCGTCGCTGCATCGAGGCTGTCAATCAAGGCTTTGGATGCAGGAAATGAAGATCCTGATCATAAAAAGGAAAAGATTGCTCCAAAAGCACCGAGAACACAGACATCAGAAACCTATCCAGCGTGGGAAACGCACCTCTGCCGTGGCCTAATCTTGTCAAAAATAATAATTTAACGCGAATAATTGTCATGTTAGAAAAATCATGGAACTAAGCTGGAACCGCTCTGGCAACCGCTACCGAGAGCTGGGGTAAAGTTCTATAGCGTGAAGACGCTACCGCTAATGTCTTTCTGCAATAACAGTAGATAATGACACATTTACGCCTTACGGCCGGTCGGCCTCAGCCCGTCGAACCATAGTGCCGTACAGGGTCTCGAAGTACTTCATGCTTTGCCCCTTGCCGCTCGGTAATGACGGCCAAGCACGGGGTGTGGTGCGGCGCTGGACAAGCTGCTTACGGTTTCCGCTGCACTGCCTGCGGGCGACAATATCCGGGTAGCGGCTTCCTGACGTCCGGCATGGCAAAATCCACACGTGACCCTACTTACACGGCACGTCGAACAGCACATGCGCATGGCACCGGACATCACTGTCCGTGTCCTGCTCGTGTCCGACCCACAACAAAGGCCGCTTGAACCCATAACAAGCGTCGAAGTGGCCGATAAGCTCAAGAAATTATCCCACTACCAAAGCACACACACACACACACACACGCACACACATACACACACGCGCACACACCGGCGTACCAGAATCGTGCGTTACGCACTGCAGCCGCGCGAACTTGCACGCGGTGGGCTAAACGTCCAACATTCAACTCTCCAACGCAAATCGAAAGCCAAACGACTCATCCTATGTGCGCCCTCTCCCAACAGCAGCGTGCAGACAAAGCATTGTCGACAGTCGGAAACCTCTATCACACACGTATATAGTCCGTATTGGCACCCGCCTAAAGCACCAGCGGAAAATACGCCAAGCGATGTTGTAACGTATGCGCAGCCCAGCGATGACGAACTTAGAAGTTAGGACGACCTGCTTTATTTGGCAACACACGTATCCCTACAGCGAGCGACACTTTCTATACCATCTCCCATGCAAATTTCCGAAACCAAATCCTATGGGGACAATATTGAGACCTCCCCTGTACACCTGGCCGCGTTCTGGACCATATATCAACCGACTGTGTCATCCGGTCATGGAAGTCCCGTCGAACCTGCCAACGACTTATATTACGGCCCCAAAACGCAAGAGAAAACGCGAAAAGTCCTCCACTCGGCGCGCCAGCACGGCTTGTTCCTAACTCTCTTACCGGTACACCCCACCCCCCCATAAGCCGCTCCCGGCCTTCCTCTACTGCCCCGAATTCCTCCCATGTAATCCGGGAGTGCAAGGACGCTCCAACTCCGCCGCAGAGAAGCCTCAAAGCAGCCGCCCCCGCCGCGACAGACACCGCGCCGCGACAGCCCGCCCGCCGCATCTGCGCGGGGCCATATTCGCATCCGCCCAGAGAGCCCCTCCGGAAGCAAAAGCCTCACACCGCCTTGGCTGTCTGGCCGCGTGACTGCTCAATGACCCGCACAACGCTGGCACCGCCCATGTACAGCCCCACAAGCGGAATGGCCAGCAGCGCCTGCAGGGTGGAAGGGCCCAGCGCCCCAAGTAGGTAGAAAGGAGACGAGGTGTGCACCGCCAGGGAACCCCCCGCCTGGCTCACACCCACTCAAAAGACATCAGGAAAGCACATGGCATGCTCGCCCTGCCGAACAGCCTACTGGCCCCGGACGGGTGCTGCCTGCGATCTGAAGATCCAACACAATAACAATTGCGTTGCATGGTGCCCGGGTTCCCCTCCCCACCGGTACAGTAACTATGCTCCCCCCCTGTCAGCAGTAGGACCTAAGGGGGGCTGGGCACTGCAGGACGCGACTCAGAAACCCTGCCTGGGTGAAGGGGTCGGTAGACGGTGTCAGCACTGCCGCCGCAATGGTGGAGCCCACCACCACCCATCGCCAAATGGAGAACATCTGCTCGCTGGTCACAATGCCCAACTGGCCCAACATCACCTGCAATACAGGAACCTGTGCGGCAGCATAGCAGGGGGAAGCGGGAACTATCACAACAAGACATGCATGCAAGGCGGTTGGGGGGCCCTGCTGAGTACGGACGAACTGGAGGAAAGGGGAACTCTACACAGGTTCGAGTATGGCGGTTAAGTGACACCTCTGTTCAGAGGGAAGCGAGGAAGACAGTATTGCAGACAGACAGTTAGGTATGCAGGCTGACTGACAGACAGACGTTCGTGCGGACTGAAGGGAAGCATACTCCAGCTCTTGTCCTTTGCGCCTCACACACCTTCCCACATGCTTGGCATGTCACCACCTTCCACGTACCCGTATTCCCTACACTGTCAGTACGGGTTTAGCGCTCAACCCCGACCACATACGCGACTCCATTCCCCCTCGCGCCTGTCCGGCTGCACCTGCCTCCGGAGTGAAACCTCCTTCCGCTCCCCTGCCTGCCCACACGCCCTTCTGGTTTCCGCCTCTTCCGACACTCGATCCTCCTGCTCACCTGGAAAGACAAACCCGTACTTAGCATCAGCACCAACACGAACTCGAAGTACTGGTCGATAGACCACAGGCTCTCCACAGCACCGTCGGCGTATGACACGAAGAAGTTGAGGGCCGCCGGAGTTAGAATCTCGTACGAGAATGCCAGTCTGGGATCAGGAAGAGGCCGAAGGAGGGAGCGGTTACGGGAAATGAAACCGAATTCAGTCGGTGATTGGGGAACGAAGCACCCAGGCTTGGACCGAACAGAAGATAACATACGGACTCTGTTCCGTGCTGCGGTTTTGTGCTTCCTTCGCGTCTCTGCCACTTCCCCCTGACCCGCTCCCGACTGCTTCCCCACGAACCCCGTAGGTAGGCACGTACATGCTGTCCAGTTAGACTAGGAAGTGCCGCTTAAGATCATCCACCCGGGCCAGTCTCCCCCGCCGAAGTTTCCCGAGAGCCCGGGCCCGGGTTGAGTATTTCGAGGGTGGTAAGGTTCAATCACTCACCCCAGGTAGAACAAGATGGAGCTCCCGAACACGATGGGCGCCAGGAAGGTGCGCTCTGATTTCGTCAAGCCAGGTACGACATAGGCAATTACCTCGTACAGTACAGTGGGGGCGGCCAAGAGGAGGCCAGCGTAGCCCGAGGCCTGTGGGTCGGGAAAATGGAGAGCGCAGAGTTAGGAAGGGGGTTATCCCGCTCCTGGAGCCATGCATGAGTGTCTTAATGCTACTATTTCAGGGGGAGCCCAGATGGTTTTGAGACCGGTCCCGTGGATCCCTACTTACCTTCAGTGTCGTGAAAAAGAACTCTCCAGGCGACAGCTGCAGGAAGCGCACGCCTGCGTCAGCGACGGGGGCCTCCAGGAACACAACGAG
This sequence comes from Volvox carteri f. nagariensis, assembly GCF_000143455.1. Lineage (NCBI taxonomy): Eukaryota > Viridiplantae > Chlorophyta > Chlorophyceae > Chlamydomonadales > Volvocaceae > Volvox > Volvox carteri. The sequence goes on along the minus strand of NW_003307587.1, from coordinate 1,073,076 downwards.
GTCCTTGCTGAAAGCAAAGCATGCTAGGATGGCTACTGCGCACGCAAGTGCCGCCACAAGCACGCGCTCGCGCAACTCATCCAGGTGGTCCCAAATCGGCATGCTCAGGCTTTCCTGTGGAGGAAGCTCCTCCGGATCCGGGTAAAGAAATTTCTGGAGCGCGCCACTTCCCTCATCCTCCTCCCCAAACTCATCCGGGCTAGACCGGAGCAGCGAGGGCACTTGCCCTGTGTTGGCAACCACGATATCGATTCACAAATCGAAAGCACAAAAGCAAAAAGACTTTGATGCATCCAGATCTGATCACAAGCACCTTCTTCGCGGATAATTGGAACAGGTGTAAGCTCCTCAGGGTTCGCACGGCAGAGCTGCCTTCGGCATCCACGCCCCAGAGCTCCAGGCATTAATGCAACTCGACCGCATATCCGTGGAGGTAAGGTAAGACGGCAGGAAGACTTTAACAACATTGCGCGCAATGGTCACCACTAACTTGTTCTAATCGCAAGGCCTTCTACAGACGCTTGCAGATTCAGAGCGAACACAACAGAATCCTTCGTGTGGAAAAAATGACGCCAGCAGAGTCGTTACTGGGTGGCAATGAAGTTCTGGTTCCGGAGCTCCGAAGTAAAAGTCCATACTGGTCAAAAGGCATCTTCAGCAGACGTTAAAACAAAATTAAAGGATGGGAAAGTCCTCGAAAGATAAGCGCGACATTTTCTACCGTAAAGCGAAGGAAGAGGGTTGGCGAGCTCGGAGCGCTTACAAATTATTACAAATTGATGAAGCATTCGATATCTTCAGTGGTGAGAAATTAATTTGGCTATTTACTGTCCTGTAGCTTTACCAGCAGCAACTCTGTTTCACACGCCGCCTTAGCATACAAGCGCGCTTGCTCCTAACAACAAAGTCCAAGTTCACCAAATTTCAGGTGTCGCGCACGCTGTGGACCTATGTGCAGCACCTGGCAGTTGGAGTCAGGTAGGGCTAACAATAACCGTCAACAGCATTCGCTGCAGACATCGGCACACAATTGGCGTTCATCAGCACAGAACAGCTGATCCTTACGGACGTACTGGCCTCATATTATGCATCACTAACCGAGCGCCGCACGAATCCTTCCTTGCCGTCTTGATGACACACTGGCAAGAAGCCACGGAAATGACGACTCGCCACATCGCACAGTTACAACATGCGCCTTAACAACATCACGCAACGCACCGCAAGCCCATTTTCCTCAACAGCCCTCACTGTTCCTTCGGTGCGGTGGCACCCTAAGCCACGAGGCTCACAATGCTATCTCCTCTCATCCTCGCCCACCAGCCCCGCCAGCCCCAGCCTGAGACGCCTGTGCGTGTGTGTTTTATTGCACCTGAAGGTTCTGAGCCGCAAGCTGTACCTCCCCGCGGTTCGTTCTGGCAGCCCTTCGCCCCCCACCATTGTTGCGGTGGATCTTCAGCCCATGGCGCCCATCGAGGGGGTCATTCAGCTGCAGGGCGACATCACCAGCGAGGTAACCGCCAAGCAGGTGCGACAATATGGTGTTGCTTGCCATGGTAGCGGCGTTGGTAAATGCGATGATGGACGGCTCATTGGAACTTTAATAATAAGGAGATGCAAGAGGCAACCTGCTATGGATGCATCAATCGCCTGGTTGGTTTCCCCTGGCTCCTGTCCTGTTGTTCCCCAGGTTGACCCCGCTGGCAAGTGCCCAGTGCTGTACCTCTTGTAGGCGCATTAGACAATCGTCCCTGCTTTTCTGTTTGGGTGAAGGTTGTGCGAAGCGCAGCGGGCGGGTGACAGCCGGTAGCACTGGGTGTTACCTCTAAATATAGGGCATAGAAGCGAAAGGTGATAACACGGATTACTGGAGACCTATTTCCCGCCTTCCCTTCTCCCCGCAGGTCATATCACACTTTGACGGGCAGCCAGCGGATCTAGTCGTTTGCGACGGCGCCCCTGACGTGACCGGGCTGCACGACCTGGACGAGTACGTCCAAGTAGGTGGTGCCCGTTGGCCTAGCACTGCATCGGCCCCCACGGTAGCGCACATCCCGGTAGCGACAACGTCCAGGTGGCGACATGGAAGCCTCCGTAGCATTAGCGCTGCATCTTGTTGTCCCCACTTTGTTATGCTCCATATGTACGACACCGTGACGGGCTCTTATGTGCGGGTGCTGTTGCCGTCCTTCCGTTCAGACGCACTTGCCTCCGGAGCACTCCCCTCACCGCACCTCATTTCTTCGGCTTTCATTCCGGTGTCCGCGGGTGCCGCCCCTGCCTTCGTTTTTCCTAGCATGTTTGTGCACGTCTTAGCTGAGCTCTGTTTTCCTTTTATTGTGTTTCCTCTGTATCCGTCCTCACTTTTCCACGTTCTCTATATTAGTGAGCACTGGGGGGCCGGGGCTGCAGCCACGTTGGCACTCGGTGAGCGCCGCCCTGGGAGTCTACCTGGATCCACCTTGCCGTCATCACCGTCCTTCTCAGCACCTCATCCGGAAGGTCGACCGCCCTTCTTTTCCTGACATTCCTCCGCTCCTCCCTTTCCCTCGTTCCCCTCCCTGGGTGTTTCCGCTCCTGCCCCCTCCCTGCAGGCCCAGCTCCTGCTGGCGGCTTTGTCCATTGTGTGTGCCGTACTTCGACCTGGAGGGACCTTCGTGGCCAAGATCTTTCGGGGTACGGACGCGCATCTGCTCAGCAAGGCTAGGAATACGAAAATTACAATGGAGGTGCTGAGAAGGATCCGCCGTGGCCGTACGACGGCCAAGTTGGCGGAATGTAGAAAAGCTCATAACTAGTGGGTAGCACCGCTTCCAGGTTGGTGCAAGTAAGCACCGATGTGCCTCGTTTAACTTTTATAATACGCTCTTTCGGTCCGACCCACCCACCCGGTGATATAGCCATCAGATTCCTTGGCCTGACATTAGTTCTTCTTTCAGTTGCTGCACACCGCCTTTGCAACCGTCGCCACCTACGGTGCCGCACTTGTACGGGACGTGTAGGTTGAATCTTAATTCAGCTGTTGCCGCCACACCCGATTGGGGTCCCTTTCAAGACCCTCTGAGCCGCTGCTGCACCGCCACGCTACTGCCCCCCGCTACGCAGGCAAGGACGTTGCTCTGCTGTACAGCCAGCTGAAGCTGCTCTTTCCCGAGGTCTATGTGGCCAAACCCAAATCCTCCCGCAACTCCTCCATTGAGGCGTTCGTGGTGGGTCGCAGGTTCGACCCCCCGGAGGCACTGGCGGGCCCGGGCGGCTTGCAGTCGCTGCTAGCGGGCGCTCAGGAGCGCCTCTTTTCAGATAACGGAGATCAGGAGGTGAGAGGAGGACGACTGGTGCATCTCGACTGGTCGGGATGGGGCGGCGGTCTGGGTTTTAGGGTGAGAGGAGCTAGGGTTACCCTGTCCAAGCGCGATTTGGTGGGCGTTTCATGTTGCGCCGGGCGTGTTTCCCCTGCATGACGCAAATGGGAATGTTAAGGGGGAGGGCGCCCAGTGCAGTGAGGCGCCAAGTGACCCGCGCAGGTGACCTAATACCCCCCTCCCCCTGGCCCTCTCCTCGTACGGTCCCCTCGCCCCTCAAGGCACAGCTGCTGGTGGCTCGCGCGGTGCCCTTCCTGTCCTGCGGTGACCTCGCCGGCGGTGACGCGGATCGAACATATGACCTGGACCCCGAGACATACGTGCCGCTGGAGCCTGTGCAGCCGCCCACTGCCCCAAATTACAAGACAGCTATCGCATTAGTCAAGGGGGGACAGCTTCAGTAGCAGCTGCCTCCTATAACGAGCAAGTTAGCATGCTGCTCGCTTTCCGTTTAACGCTTGATGGGCCGGCACCAACCTGCCTTTACTATCTGCGTGAAGTCAGCAATCCTGTGCGGCCAATTCTACCTCCCCTTTCCTCCCGCGAAGATGCGTCCTCCTGGCTAGTCCACCGCACCGCACCTCCAGCATGCCCACATGAGAACTAACCATTACATCGTACCTGCCTGCAACCAGATCCCTGCCACACATCAATGTGCCACTGGCATTGGCCGTATTTCCATTGGTTCCCTATCATTGTCCCCGACCAAATGAAATGGTCACGCAGCAGGGTCACAGCAGCCCCTTCCCGACCGCAGACAGAGTGATCGTCACAAGGAGTAATATAGTCGGACAATGGTGGCAGAGCTTTACATAAGGAATGGATCACCACTGCCAGCCAAACACTGGCGCCTCCACGCCCTGGGGCCCATGATGCGGTATGCCATGCAAGCCCTGCACATGTCCCTCAGTCGGCAGCAGCCGCTGTGCCGACCCAAGGTATAACTGAAGTCCACTCAAGACACGAAACCAATCAAAGAGCCTAGCTCCAGGCGCTGAAGCAGCCACCCTATGCACGCACTGTGCCAGTCTTGCGGCAGTCCCGAGCTTCAGCAGCTCTATCCACACGGGCTCCCTCATCCACACGGGCACTGAGTCGAATGCGTCCCGCCCGCCCTGCCTCCCACATGTGCAATATTAGCCAGCTGACCGCCGAGCACAGTGCCGTAACACGCCTTCCACAGCATGACGCTAACTATAAATTCTATACGCATTGAAAAACACATTAGCCCGGCAGCCCATTGACCTATCTACACCACCAAAGCCAGCCACTTATCCAAACAAGCCAGCAAAGTTCTCAAGCCCTTCCTATAGCTCCTGATGAGGGGCACCAGGAAGTACAAGTTGGCCACACTATACCATGTATCGCCGTGTCCTAGGCCATGTCTGTATACACCACCGGGTTGCACCCCCTCTCGCCACCGCGAGAAAGCGCAGGGCAATTACCGCCCAACAGCCCTATCCTCATTTAAGATTCATCCGGACAATGCTGCGAATCATGTCGGTCTTTTCGGAGTTGTTTGGTCGCCACGCGCCCGTGGATGCGAGTCGTTGCTGCTCGGCCTTTTTGCGTGCATGCTCAGACTCTGCGGGTGGGGCGTGACAACAGGCAATCAATGGCCGGATCGCGGTAGAGCAGCCTCACGACCTACAACCTCCACACACACCCGCACACACACAGCTATTCGTGTACCATGATGCCCCTCATCGTGGCTCAGATCGTGAAGAACCACACAAAGACATGTGCAATCGCAAATACGAGACAGTATTCCTGGTTCCCTCCCTTCTCCCCCCCAGGTTCTCAGCCGCCTCACAGCCTCCTACTGGACCACCATGCGGCCCTCGGCTCACCTAGCTTGGGAACCTCGGGGTCGTGCAGGTACTCGGGATGACGACCCAGGTGCCGCGGGTTTAGGGACGAGGGGCGGAATGCGGGGCCCCCATCCGCCTTGACAGCCGCGATTGCTGTAAAGGATGAGGGGAGGGACAAGTCCGGGTTGACGGGGCTTACGACGCAGCAGGAATGGGGCCTTCAGTCTATCCGCTTTGGTGCAGAGCCCAAATTGCTCGTACGGACATAAAAATTATCGCAGAGTAGAAGAAACTTGAGCCACTGGGCCTTTGTGCTTCTAGCCTGTGACGCAGCGCATGCACACGAAAAAACCCGATCCTTCCTCCACACACACACCAAGTGAGTTCGGGGAGGCACGGCTAAGCCGAGTAGCACCAGGATGCAAAGACACGCGTGTCCACAAACGAGGCCGCCCTAATCAGGAGAACGTGCCAAGTCCGGGAGAACACGCAAGCGCTGGACCTGTCTCCGGAAACCTGACACAAACCGGCCATTCAACCCGCCGTACCCACCCATCCCCTGAGCTACGAAGCTCCCGGCTAATCCGCAACGCCCCTCTCAGCTCATTCTCGCTCCTACCTTGTTTAGCTGCTTCTGGGTCCTTGGGAGCCACTGCAGGGTCCGCTCCGAGCACGTACTCGTATTCGCCTGCAATACCCCGCCCTTTGCTGATGGTGATGTTGGGCACACCCGCGCCGCCTTTCTTTGGAGGTTGGGACGGCCGGAAGGGCTGCGGCTGCCGAGCTGCTAGGTCCGCTTCCCGCTCCTGTGTGCGGGCGGGTGGTCCAGTGCACATATGGGTACATGAGCAGGTCGGCGGATGCAGCTAAAGGCAGAGGAGCTTTCAGTGGTGGCGAGTGCGCCGGGGTGCTGGTCAGAACGTGGGGCCCAGCACGTGGGCATCCATTATCTGCAACTGGACTGGCTTTTCTCGCCTCATCACCGCACATGTATTTGAAGCTTTGCGCCTCCCCGTCACCCAGCCAAGACACACACATACACATATGAACCCATCCAAACCCTCTGCGAAACGAAGGACCATCCCACCAAAGGACGGGCGCCAACCGTTTGGAGCGCAATCTACCCTCGAGGAGGACACCGACCTGCAACCGCCGCTGGCGCTGCATCTCATCGGGGTCGTGCTGGTACTCGTACTCGGTGGCCACGCCCTTGAAACCCTGCCGCTCTGAGAGGGTGGTCTTGTTGAAACCGTACGTGCCCTTCTTGGCGGGTGATGTGTAAAAGCCACGCGGCTCGTTGTGGACGTCGGCCTTGGTTTTTTGAAAGGCTACGCTACGACCCTGTGTGGGTGTACGGAACCGGCAGCAAATGGGGAACTTAGCATGGACGTGAGGACGACGAAGCATCGGCGAGGAGGGAGGGTTAGGTGAAGGGAAGTGAGGGGGAAATGAGAGAACGTATTTTGGGTGTCCTGTAGCGGCCGTGTATTGTCGTCAGCCTGCAGTACTGCTATTAGCCTTCCCTAATGTCTGGACCTGGACCGTCAATCGTATGCTGCGCCACCATCCGTGTCAGGGTCACTCCCATTATGGCAGAACCATGATGGGTTTGCAAAACCAGCGTAAGGCGTCTCTTTCCTCGTGCAGCCGACATTCCCTGCGTTGATGGCACGATCCTTACACGAGCTCCAAAAGGGAAAAGCCTCCGCGTTCTCCACCGTCACGCGAACAAATCAACCAATCCAAAGTCCCATGGACCGTTTACGTTTCATGGGGAGCTGCATCTCCAAACCCGTTGAAGTCGTGGGCTTCTTACCGGGATGTACTCCACTTTGCCTTGCAGTGTCCCCACAAAGTCTCCAGGGGTAGTGCTGACTTTCATTGGAGACGCGGCTTTGAACGGCGCAGGTGCGACTTGCTGCTTGCGCTGGGTGTTGTCCTCCTGTAGGCGCCGCCTGCCCGGGTCGAGGTATTTGTCACCATTATAGAGACCCTTGAACGGCTCGAAGGTCGCGTCGTTTCCCTGTTGTACAAAGGCAAAGGGTGTAAGTTGCACGCCCTACGCATCAGGCTCAATGGAATCGCGAAAACCAACGGGCCCTCTTTCTCCTGGTGTTAACGAATCTTTGTGCGCACGCTACCCGGTGGGCACCACAGGTGAGCATTACTGCAACGCTATGCGGAAACCGAGAAACGCACCTTGCCAACTCGCCCCACCGTGGCTTTAAAATTTAGCCCATGATCGCGGAGCTGTGTTCCTACGGGTGAGCTGGACCGACTCCCTTTCCGCGAGCCGCTCGGGCTGGCAGAGCCCTCTGCTGGCGGATCTGTCGGTGTAAGGTAGATATGTTCTTGGAACATGCCATACTTTGTTGTCATTTTTACTAGGGAAAGCGTAGAACGTAAACGCACTTAGATGCTGTGGACAAAGCCACAGAGAATATGACTTATAGCTAAATGTGATTTCACGCTTGGTTTGGCATCGAGAATCATATGTTATATTAAAAAACCAGAAGCATATGAATTTGGATGGACAACTGTGTCGTGAATCCTTCGATTACCGTTGTCATGCAACCAGCTTGACAGCGACCGGCAAGCCGCAACTTCCAGTTTACGTGCTTCCATATATTTAAAACAGGTTATGCCTGTTTGTTATAGCCCATTAATTTTTATGGGTTACCCAGAGTCCTGTACTCAAGGCCCCGGACTACAAACCCAAGGTTAGTTTCAGTTCCCAAACCCTGGCTCTTGCAAGGCTTAAGGTCTGTCCTGTCATTGCAATTTATTCTTAAAGGATATGCTAAACAAGGCATGAATTGATTTTAAGTCGACGTGAACTACTGTATTCGCCTTTGCGGCTCAGGGTATCTGGCTCCGACGGACAAGGCACGGCGTGCCGAAGCAGATGGACGTGCTCGCAGGGTTTACAACGCGCTGGCTAAGCCTGCTGCACCCGCTTGGGGGGCAGCTGAGTTCCCACTTTTGCACCGCGATGGTTCCGCTCAAGCTACGTCAAAGAGTCCAAGGGCGCTAACACGCAAGCAGGTGCGTGCATTCCATATGCGCGTGGGTTTGCAGATGATCAAAGGGTGGTCGCTCGGTTGGTAAACTGGAGCACGCATCAGTGGTGCACGAGTTGGATGGGGCGCTTCCCGACCGGCCACCGCTCAGCTCCGTCCCTCATTGGCGTTAGCGACGTGCTCGTTTTCAGATTTCCTTGCACCCCATGCTTCTACCAGTCTTTACCGTGTCTGCGCAGATGTCCGTAACCCTCTCCACTCTTGCCTTCCCCTTACCAGAAAGCTTCAAAGCCCTCGTTGGGCCTTAAACTCCAGATCCTGGAACAACTGGCGGAAGGTGCGCGCGATTGCCCGGAAAAAGCTTTCTTTGGGAATATACACCTGACGCGATGCTAGATCTCAGCCTCCTTTTCCTCCCTTTCTCATTATTGGGTTTCCAAAGGCCCCGTTTGTGTTCTTGAACACCAGTTTCCCAGGACTGACTTCCCCACGGTGCCTCGCAGATCGCGCCCGTCTGGCACTGCGGTTACAAGCCGTAGAGGCGGCCTGCAACGCGGCCCTGGCAGCGCACTCTTCCACAGGCACCTCGGAAACCAGCAGCACTGCGGGATCGTCCACCAGCGACGTGACGGGGCATTACAAGGCCCAACCCCCTGGGGGCGGCTACCCAGCGGCCTGCTTGGAGCGAACACCACTACGGCCCCAGACGCCGCCGACCACCATGAAGCGACGTCCTTGCGCCGCCGCGCCTGCCGCAGCCGCTACGGAGCCGGTACAACCTTCACCAACATCCGCTGTTCGCCAAGCCTCAAATACAGCCCAGCAGCAGCCTATAGCCGCTGCTCGGTTGCCATTGGGTTCTTCCTCCACACCTACGCTTCTTCGAACAGCATCAGGACAACCCGTCGCTGTTCTGCCCCATGCTGGTGCCACTGGTGAATCAGCTGTCACGTCGGCGGGGCGACCGCATCCACCGCTGCCACCATCGTCGCCACCGCCTTCCGAACGAGATCCCGGCTTTGGGTCCCGAAGGAGGCTCCAGCAGGAGGACGCACCTTTCCATGGTGCGGTCAGGAGTGGCATCAAAAAGCCGTGCCATAGCGTTGCGTCGAAGGAGACGAAGGGAGCGGCTGCATCCCCGGTGCGGAGCAAGGTGGACGTGACGTCTGAGACGCCGGGGGGCCCAACAGGCACGGCGGCGGCGGGGCAGCGGCCGGCGGCGTTGGACGTTCCGGGGTGCGCCCGGGGGTTGCGCCCCAGTGTAGTGTCCTCAGTGTCCTCAGCTTCCGGGACAGCGGTCTCGGCTGCAGCTCCCTGGGCGGTCGCTGCGGTGGTCACACCGGCGCTCAGTGAGGCATCACTAAGGCTTTCTTGGCAGGACCCCCTGGACCTGGTGGCCCCCAGTTCGCTGTGCAAGTTTGCATGTAAGCTTGGATCTAGTAGCTGGGGCTGCTGCTTTGCAAACGGGTGGGTTAGGGAATGGGGACAGGAGAAAGGGGGTGGGATTGTGGAGGGGGAACAAGCGGGCAGGTGGAGCAGAGCCCTTGGGACGGGAGGAGGGGAGGGGGAGTAGGGGTCAGGGGGAGTCAATGAAGCCCCGGTGCTTTCTTGGTGGGTTGCCATGTGTCGTACTGGGGTCTAGAGAGGACCTGAGAGAGCACCGCAGTGATGAGGAATACCGAGGCCGTTTTATCCGTTGATGTGGTTAGGGTCATAACGGCCACATCTACGATGAACATATACGCACACTTGGACATTGCACTAGGTATTGTAGCGCTGCATAGGTTGCCGTACCTTGTTGTTGTACCTTGTTCCCTTACCTGCACCTAGCAGGGCGGCCACTGGTGAAGGTTCTGACGTCCGCCGTGTCTCAATTACGCAAACACACACACTGCCACGCGCACTCAATGCCCCGGTGGGGGTTCGGTGTCCTCTACATCCTGGGTTTCACGTGCTCATTGCTGTTTTACTTGGAATGGACCCGCCCGGCTGCTGCTTTGCAGATGCACGTGACGGGACGTGGCCGCGCAACAGAGAGCCGTTCTGGGCACAGCCACATCAGCAGGCAGCGCCCGATGCCCGGCTATTGGGACACAGGTAAATCGAGGGGGTCCCGGGTCTGGAGCAGTCCCGGTTCGTTAGGCCCCCGGGATGTGGGGTGAACAGGGGACGTGACTGACAGTGTGACGGCGACCCCTCTGACACCTGACGCAATTCTAAGATGTGGCTCCGGTCCCAACGTGCCAGACCGCACGTGTTGGTCGTTGAGGGAACATTGCAAACGTGTTGTGACGGGAAAATGTGGCATTGCGGCCAAGGGGAAATACTGCAGGTGTTGCGGAGGTCAAGTCACCATGCTTGTCATCTGCATGAATGCATGTGTTTATGTTTTTGTTTCGTCCTGCCTACCCCGATGCTGTCCCCATTTCCCCGACAACCGCTCCCTCCGTAGAGAACGACTCTACGTGGGGATGGCGGAACTGCAGGCGGAGTTGTATAGTTCATGGCGCGCGCTGTTGGACAGCGGGGCCATTTAGGGCCCCTAGGGCTCCGAGATTGATTTGTGTGGGGCCAGTATTCGTGTAATAAGTTTCATGTATCGTCATAGCCATTGCAAGTCTTAGCCTAAGAACCATTTATTTTTTCACATTTGTAGGCCCAGACGAACCGTCTTTAGGCACATAAGTATGACAATGTTCCGATGGAGCCCACCCCCCCGATCAGGACATGGAGATACCGAGGGGGTGGTTTTGAGTAGATTGTAATCCACGTATGTGGAGCGATAACTTACGAGAGCGAATGAATTTCAGCGCTTGCATAAGGCAAATATTTCTTGGCAAGCTGCTTTGAATTTTTGTACTGGAGTTTTGCTTGCGTCGCGGTGTTGGATGGTCGTTGGCGGGTTCTGGTACGACATTACTGAGCATTGCACGGAAGGGCCAGGAGTACATCAGGTGCAGGAGGCAATAGGGCAAGGAAGGCCGTACAGTATACATCGCCCTGTCCCTCATCTGTACATGAGGCTTGTTCCGTTCTTGAAGCCTTTCTTCTGGAAAGTTCTTATGATTGAATAATACCCGCGAGACATTTCATCCCAAACGCAATTTACTGCACGTGTCCATCCCATCATACATATTTGCTATTTGCCCACGGGAGTTATTCCACGTCGGCTGTCGGCACCGCCGTTGCCGTTGCGACCTTCACCGCCGTTATCATGGCCCCATGCTTCATCTCCAAATGAATAAGCTCAACCCTCAACAGCACTGAGCTGCACCTCCCATCTCCACTACCATTCCAGGGGCCTGCCGAATAACCGTAGCAACGACAACAGCAACAACACATACGAGATACGAATGTATGCCTCATCACGTCGTACAGAAGTGAGAGGGGCCGCGAAGGCAGAGCGCCTCCGAATCTTGACACAGATGCACTGCCAGCCCACCGCCCTCTACCGCGAGTTCCTTTCCTGTTCCGGTGCTGTGTGCCACAGGCCACCTTCCCCACCTTCCCCCAGGAAGGACGCGGAAAACCCCTGACGACTGTCCTACTGCACATGATACTCCGGACATACCGCCACATAGCCAACTCACGAATAACACGCGACGTACAAAGGTTGCATCGTCCCGGCTGCATACTGCCGTACCCCGGCCCCCGGGTGGTCGGGCATCGCACCACCGGGGTGTGCTGTGCTGCACAAGATCGCTTTCGAACACGTTCTATGCTCCCTGTGTCAGCGACGGATGCGAACTCCCTAGCTGAGCAAGCAAGGAAGCCAGCAAGCAAGCAAGTTCACAGGGCGAGAACTCCTGCATTGGCGGCCAAACACGCAGCTACAGACCCTATCCCGCTATTTGCAAACACCCCCTTCCCTCTTCTCCCGCAGCTTACACGCCACCACAGCCACCCGCCCTGAGGGACCACACCACACAACAAACGGGATATTTCAAACCACCAATCGATGCCAACATGCCCCCTATAAGGCCCCCCAACACCCCTCTCCGCACACTGCGCGGATGCTGCTTTCAAGTCCCAAACAACCACCCTGTCCCCCTCCTTAAGAGAACTGTTGGCCCCGCCTGGCAGCTAGACTACATCCGACCTCCCTCCCGCCACCCAGCAGCCCACCAGGCCACCTGGCCAGTCACATAACAAGCACGTTGCCGTCATGGCCACCTCTAGGCCCTTCACGAGCTCCATTCATCAAACTCATCTGCTTCATTAGGACCCACTTCCCGCTCCACCTCACCGAACAGCACCCCACACCGCCCCGCCTGCCACTCCGCAACCTCTCCCTCCTCTACTCCGCGGCACAGCCAGCTCAGTCGCGCTTGTACTTCTCCAGCTCGGTCCTGCTGGCCCCCCGGGCGCCTCCACTGCTGTACAGCACCTTACCGCCCAGTCCAAGGCGGGCCCCCGCAGAGGCCCCCGCCTCCCCCAGCGACACGCCCACCAGCGCCGCCTTGTAGGTGAGGAAGCCCAGGGCCCCCAGGGCAAGCTGCCAGACCGCAACAGAGCCGGAGCTAACAGGCGCCCCCAGCACACCTGGGTGTGTGCGAGGAGGTGAGGGAGGGGGGAACAAAAGGGGGACAGGCCAAGGGGGAGACAGGTAAAATAGCCGCTTCAGGTAGTGCGCTGAGTGCTTTAACAGAAAAGATGTGTTACAGCCGTCCTCGCAGCACACCCAAGCACACACACGAGGGCGCAATGAAGACGTCCTACTGCATGAAGATGGTTTCACGCATGAAGATACCGATACAGCGATATCCGGGGCCATGCCAACCTACTGCTGGTGACCGCGTCCCTGCCGCCCTCCCCATCGCCATGTTCCGCCGTGGATCCATCCCTCCATCCATACGCCTTCCCCTCCAGGCCCCCCTCCCTAGGCTCACCGGCTTCCTCCCTGGACAGCAGCGCCATCCCCAGCGCCGCGGAGGCGCACACAAAGCCAAGTCGCACCGGGCCGCTGCCCAGAGCCCGCCTGCTGCTGCTGCTGAGGTAGGCACCTGCAGCGGCGGCAGTGGAGGTCCCCGCTGCGGCTGCTGCTGCTGCTGCTGGGCTGCTGACCGACACCCTACCTGCACCCGTGCTGCCCCCACCGCCCAGCGCCTCATCCTGCTGCTGCTGCTGCCGCTGGTTGTTGGTGTTGGCGGTGGTGGTGTGTTGTCCCGTGCCGGCGGCGACCTCCATCACGTGATCCACTCCCCGCATTAGCAGCCACTGGTACACCAGGCCTGAGGGGAAAGCCAGTGAGAGAGAGGAAGGGGGAGGGAGGGGGGGTGTATCCAAGTGGCGTGTATCCGGAGAACTGCGGAGAAACCCAATGAGGTGGCGTCCACAAGGACACCTGTGCGGAGGTTTGCTGGACATGTCGTACCGCGCGTGGAGCGCTCTCTCAAACTGCTGTTGACCCAACAAACATGTTTCCCCAGGGGGGGAGGTACGGCAGGGCCTGCTGCTGTTCTTACGGTAAATACTGCCGACATGGCCACCGGCGGGCTAAGCGGCTTCAGGTAATACCAGTTTTGGGAGATCGCCGCGGAGTGCGGCGAAGGTGTGATGAGGTGAAGGTGAGCAGCACAGCGGCCACAGTAGGGCGGCTGCAACACAGAGAGGGGGTCAGCACGACCCCCTGACAGCAGTACAACCTTCGCACTTATCGAGGTGCCTTGCCGTACCTACGACTCCGCCAGCAGTGTACGGCAAGGCTGCTGCCGTACCGCCCGTCAGAGCTGCCAGGCTTGCTCCGCTGGCAACCAACAAGGCGGTGGTTGTCGCCACTCGGCGCTTCAGGTCGGTGTAGTCCGACATGTTGAGCGACCAAAGCGCCGTGGCTTGCTCCTACAGACGTACAGAAACATGTACGGCCTTACATACATATATACATACATACGGACAGAATGGCCAACATTTGCACGCAACGACAGCCAGCCCTCGGCATGAAGCTGGACTGAGGTGGGCAAAGCTGAGCTGTCATGAACAGCTGGATTGCCCCCATTGCGCTACCTGTGTCCTCCCTCCCTACGTACACCCCCCCTCCCTCCCTCCCCACCTAGTTTAACCCCCTACCAGAAGTCAACGATACCCCCCCTGTTATACCCCCTCTGCAGACACCTCCCGCCCACCTACCTTGGACAGGACGACCGCGGCCTCCCCTTCTCCGTACACCACCGCTCCCACGGGCACAGGTGTCAGGAGGGCGGCCCCCTCACCGGCCCGACCGCCCAACTGCCGCCGGCACACGAACCTGCAGAGAGGGGGGGTGGAAGCAAAGGGAGGCGGCCTCACGACCTGACCATCAACACCTCTTAACCAGACCAGCTGCCTCAATTTGGAGCTCCCTTTCACACCCCCTTGGCGACCCCACCCCCCTGCCCCGCACCTGTCCATGTGGTGTGTCCGGGAGGACGACACATCCATTTCGTCCAGGTACCAGGTGCCGCCCTCCACACCCACCAACACGCCAGCAAGGGGACCCAGCTCGGGAAGCAAGATGCTGACCTGGAAGAGAGGAGGGGAGGGGAGGGAGATGGCCGCAGTGGACGGGTGAAGGGCGATGCGGTGGGGATGTGGGCGCCTGGAGCCGGGGGCCAGTGGGGGCCTGCGGGAAGTGGGTCGACACTTCCGGGTGGCGGTGGCGGTCGCGGTGGCGGCGGTGGTACCGATGGGAGGCAGCAGGCAGCTAGCGGCCAGCCCCGCTCCGGCCCTGTCTGTCACCTCATCCGGACCATCTGGGACAAGAGGAACGTAACACCTCACAACATGTCCCTGGCGTACCTCTTAAGCCTACCCGCCTGCTCGTCATCCCCCCGGCCCAACACCCCCCTTCTAGGGGGGGGCGCACCTCGTCAACGGAGCCCTCCTGGAAGCGGCGCTTGGGTGGGGGCGGTGGCGGGGGTCGACCAACGAGGTTAGTGCCACCACTGCTTCTCAGGTTGACGTTTCCGTACCCGTGCGACGATGCAGACCCACCAGCGCTCCCGGCAGGTGCTGCCGGCCGACCGGGTCGTTGTTGCTCTTGTTGTCCTCCGGGCTGCTGGTTGCCGCTGCTAGCTGCCGCATCCGCCAGTGCCGAGCTACAGTCCGCGCCCACGTCGGGTCCAATCAGCTGCGGGGGCAAGTGAGGGGGCTCAGGATGGGGAAGGGCAGGGCAAAGGCAGGATGTCGGGCCAGCAGTATGTAGAGGAGCTCCGCAAGCGAGCGATTGCGCACGTGCTCCCCACCTAGAAATATGGTTGCACTGCGCAGAACTTTGCCAAACCTGTTCTAACCGCAGTTAACGACGTCTCTTAAGGGATTCCAGCGTTGACCATGCGTACCTGGCACATCTCGAGTGTATGTGCGCGAGACTCAAGCGGGTCGTTGACGGGGCTGATGCGGTGCAGCGCCGCCCTGCCATTCTGACTGATTAAGCAGACGTTGACCGCCGAGTAGGGCTCCGAGAGCGCTGAGCCTCTTGATACTCCGGTTGTGAAGCGGATGGTGTACACCGTCAGAGGCGTGTCGGGTTCCGATAGTGAATCGTCCTGCAGAGAGGCGACATCACACGGGGACTTGGCAGGTGTCTCGGCCCGCATGCCAGGCCCGCGCCTATTACGCGAATTTCTGCAAGTTACTCCTTAAATCGAAATCATAAGCGCAAACAAAATGCAAAGTCGCTAACCTTTGTGCGTCGTTCCGACACTAGGCTTGTCGGCAACAGCCAAGCACTTGACGGTGCGCCATATCCATGGCCTGTGCTGCGAGAAGACTCATCACGGCCTCTGTCCCGTCTAGCATTTGCTATGCAGTTGCGATGCACCGAAGTGTGGTGCAGCAGTCCGAGACCAGCCGACTGCCGACAGCGACTTCCGGTGGTCGCCTTTGCACGTTGCATAGCAGTATCCATAGCTCGTTGCAGATTTACGACTTGTGGGACAGCAAGGATGCCAGGCCAGGGCGGGGATATTGTATCGAGCGCCTGCCCAGCTAGGGTTGCCAAGATAATATTTATGAGCGGATCCTAAGCGAAGTTTTTAATAAGCATCATGCCATACGCATTTTCTGTCTCTAATCGCAATTTTGTATAGTCAGTATGACTGCTCCCGAAGTCCGCGCTCACGGGAAGCCGTATAGCTCGTAATCTAGGTATCTGGTTCTTTGAATGATACAGTATTGTTTCTTATTACGCATGATCGAAATATTCTTTATGCACGATACGTAATGTTTTTTTGAGCTGTATCTGACTAGGAAGTATAGAAGGAGGACGTGGTACTTTCCTGAATATGGAGATGGACATTAGGCATCGGCACCTGAGAATCTTGTGTGCCGCTGGAAGCTAATTTGTCCGGAGGCGGTTCCATAAGTGGCCGATCATCCGTAGCCGGCAAGTTTTTGCGGAGCTAACAGCCCGACTGCGCTTACAGCAATCCCGTGGAACCAGAGAAATCACTACCACTGAATATGGAGTCACGAAGTCACTGGAAATCTTTTGTGTTACTAGTTGCGTTGATCTCCATCGGGTGGTTACACGGTTTCCCTTCCGCTAATGGAAACGGCTTACCGAAACAGCAAGCAATGCCCCAGCGGCCGGCTGAGGGCGGTGCCAAAGCTGTTCCCTCAACCACCGCACGGGCACAGGCAGGGGCCCCACCCGCGCAACGTACCCCAGTCAATCGAGGGAGTATTTCGTTGCCGAACTGGTGCAGCGTGGGGACCTACGCTCGCAACGGCGAGCCACTCTTCACCACCATGACTCGGACCGAGGATTCACACAAGGTTTACCACAATGCCTTCTGGCACGCACACAAATGGTATGCGCTGGTGCCGCCAGATGCCATGTTTCGTGACGGCGACCAGCCTGGCACTTCCGACACTCCCCTTTCCACGTCCTCCACGGATGCTACCACCACCACCAGTTCCGTTGCTAGCCACCCTCCTAGCAGCCAGCTCGAGGAGGGCCTCTCCGTTAACTGCGCGCTGATCAACCTGCCTGTCAGCAACATCAGTTCCTTCACCGACAACATGCGCACCGGCTTCCTGCCGGGCACCACCCTGCTGGTAGACTTCCCCTTCCCCGCCTTCCCCGACAACCTGGGCCACTGGGCGGAGATCATGCTGACCACCTACTCGGTACTTATGGACGGAGCATGGCGGAGTAACTCCGTCGGCACCCGGGGGGGCTATGTGGACCGCATCCTGTTACCCAATCTGCGAAAGGTGGGCGGGAGAGAGAGAGAGAGAGAGAGAGAGAGAGAGAGAGAGAGAGAGAGGGCAGGCGGGCACGGCGGGAGGCGAGTGTGCGGCTGTGAGAACCCGACTAGTAGCGACGGCGAGTGGGGACCCTGTTGCGAAGATGTTGAGGTTGGGGAGTTACAACGGGATTCAGGGTGAGGGAACGTAACACATGCACAGATGGCAGTTCAGTAATCTGATGTCCTGCCTGTTACAGCTCGTATGTGGAAGCTGATGGCGTTGTGTTAGGCCCTCCGGTAGGGGGCGCCTCTTTGGTGGTGTGGGTTAACTCGGGGTCCTTACACCCTTGCGGCTATCAGTGCTGTGAGCTCATGTTGGGGCTCGTGCCAGCTTGCGAAGGGAGAGGTGCCAACCCGATTATGAGTTCAGACGGCGTCAACCCTACCTGTGGCGGGTGATGGTGGTGCTGGTGGTTGGGTGTTGGCGGGGACGGTTGGTGGGGACGGCTGGTGGTCTTAATGCCGACAGGAATGCATCGAAGGGGGAACAGCCGTTTCTGTCCTTAGGGTCCCGTCACGTTTCTGTTTCGGTTACGTGTTTCCTGGGTAGCTGCACTGACGTGGCGATTGGTGGACGCACACGCATGCGGGTGCGAACGCGTATGTGAGTACGTTGCGTGTGTGGCATGTGTGGTCTGGGGGAACTAGGCTACCTGTTGCGTGCGGCGCTTTTTGTATCCTCAAATGGGTTTATTGTTGTTTGTTCCGCGGTGTCTTTCTCCTGGCTTTTTGATTTTCTTCCTCCTCTTCTTTTCCTGCAGGAAATGAACGACTGGTTCAAGGAAATCCTGGCCATTGCAGTGGCGCCTGGAGTGCGGAAGGGAGGCGCCCCGGTACCGCCCATCATTGACCATGCGGACCTGGAGGTGAGAGGCGGTGTCACAGCGGGGGCTGCAGTCCCAAATGGCAACATGTCCGCACCCGCCTATGTGTTATCCCTCCACCCATATTTCCTCCCGGCCCGACTGCCCGACTGCCCGACGGTCTTTCTCATTCCGCCTCTTCCAGACGTGCACCGGGTGTACCTCCTCCTCCGCCAACCAACCCATCACAGCGCAGCCGCTACTCCCCACCATCACCATTTGGCTCGCACCTGCGTATGTACCAGCAGCTAACCCACTCATTCATTCGTACATTTACTGACAGCATTATCGTCCCTGCCCTCTCCTTCGTGACCGGGTCCCCACCCGCACAGGCCTTCCCCAAGCTGTCCTGGCTGGCCATTGAGAACCTGCTGGTGGTGCAGGACAGGTGTGTGGATGTGGGTTGGCGGCAGGGAAGGGTCGTGGTGACCAGGTGTTGGGGGGGCTGTAAGCGAGCCGGGGGCTGGTGGCCAAAGGTATTTGAACATGGCATGGGGTAGCCCCTGGAGCATTGCCGCCCCACGCAGCTTCTCCTTGAGAACCCTCCTAGTCCTAGTCCTTGTCCCATACGGTGGGGTGATCGCCCAGGGACCCGTTAACCGCTGCCCAAGCGAGCGAGCGAACATTAGACGGGCGATCGGAACTAGACCTGCGAGCAGGGGGCAATGTGGGGGCATTCCGGCGCCTTTTGGACGGGGAAGGCCACATCAGGAGGGCTCTTTACCTACCGTGAGTCTTGGCTCTTTCTCCCCCTTCCCGCCCCTTCTCCCTCCTCCCCTCCCTCCCTCCCTCGCCTAAAGGTACACCCACCCGGAGCGCAAGACCGGCTTCATCGGTGCGGACCACGGCGACCTGTGGCGGTACGACGGCTGCGGGCGTTACGTCAACCGGGAGCTGGATGTGGGGTTCAGTAACGCCAGCTACGCGGCGGCTTTCAGGTGAGCTAGGGGGTCGGCTTGAGCGGCGGAGACATGCCCGGGCTAAACACACGTACTGCGTCTTTGGTGTAAGTCGTTGCATGCGCATGTGGGGCCCCTCTCAGTGTGGATTGGAGGGACGAGGGCGGGGGAGGGGGTACTGTAGCCGCGCTGGTAGATGGGCTGAAGGAGGGCATCTGGGGGGTATGTGGGGGGTGTGCGGTGGGAGACGTTTGGGAGGCGTTTGGGGGCTGTATATGCATGCACACGCCACGTGAACACACAGGTTGGACAAGCAACCCATACGTGCTCCTACGCACCGCACCGCCACCGCCCCTCCGGTCCCCCACCTGACACGGGCCCAGATGTCTCCTCACCCAACATGCCTGCTTACATCTTGACGTCCTAGACCGCTATTACGCCATCCCTGTCTCTTGCCATATTCGTATCTTCTCCCCCCCCCCATCCTTCTTTTACGGTTTGGCATTACTGCTTTTCCTGCTTTTTTAGCCCTGGCGGCTTAGGTAGGTAGTTTTTCCGACATCAGCTTCACTACGTCATCCCGAGGTCGCCGTCTTCACGGACGCCTTTCGGTCAGTTCTACGTCTGGTGCACTCTTGCCCTGGCAGCAGCTTCACTCGTTTGTGGTTCGTCTTCCCCCCCCCCCTGCGTGGTCACAGGGCTGCCGCCTACAAGCGAGCTGGCCTGGACCCTCCTGCCTCCAGCTGGGTCCCCGGCTCCCCTCCGCCCCCTCCCCTGCCCGGCTCACCCCGGGTCATGACGCTGCTGCTGCCGCATGAGGACTATCCCCCGGTGAGGGGGGAGAGGGGAGGGGGAGCTCTCCATGTCCCGGGGGTGTTCGCGAACTGAGTGGGCCGTTCGGATCTCGTCCAGGTCGGTGTGGGACTGCCCCCTCTTGCCCCCCCCTGCCCCTGAGCCCCAGGTGGTCAACTGGCAGGAGGTCCAGGAGGTCTTGCGGCGGGTGGGGACGGCCACCGGCCTGGAGGTGCGCACCGTCACCCTGTCCACGGATGCGCCCTTCGTCTCGCACCTGGACACGTTCGCACGCAGCTCGGTGCTGGTGGCGCGACATGGGCCCCTGCTGGCCACTGCAACACTCATGGCGCCAGGTGGGGGAGACGGGGGGCAGTGGGGGGCGCTGTAGGGGGGTGGGGAGATGGAGAGGTGAAAGAGGTAAGGCCGAAGAAAACCGCTTCCGGGTTGAGGTGGTTGTGGATTGAGGTGGTTGGAGGTGTACCGGGGCCACTGGCGAGGTGGTTGTACGGGAGCCGGGGGTTTAGAGGAAGCGTCGAGCACACCCAAGAGAGGCACAGATTGGGGCGGAGTGCACAGCAAACCGTGCTGCTTCATGTCGAGGTTCCCAGCCGCATTAGTTGGACCTACACCCACACAGACGCATATGATGAAGGATTAACATCCTCTACCTCGCCATGTAAGCCTCATCCCTCATCCGGCGGCTTGCTGCAGGTTCTGCCGTCGTCGAGCTGCTGCCGTACAAGTGGGAATGGCTGGGCCTCTCCAAGCTGTACTACAACATGACTCAGAGCGCTGGCGACCTGCACCACTTTGCCTGGCGGGCCACCGACCACCGCCTCGTGCACTACGACCACGAGAACTACACGCGGTGCGTTACGTCGCGAGGTGTCCAGCTCCGGTCGGTTATGTGGTGTCTTGGGAGCTCCCGCAGCCCCGAGTCAGACCTGACTCCCGCGGTCCCGGTCGCTCGTCGTCATCATGTCACGGCACACGTGTCTCTGCGCCTGACAGTACTGCGCACCCAGTTGCGCAGGACTCTGTAAGGACTGATGGGGGTTTGGAGGTACCCTTGATGAGCCTTTCCCATCGATGATGATGTCCTTGCCTGTCGCCCTCGTGCTCCCCCGCTCCCTCGCTGCCTATCCACATCTCAATATAGGGTTTTAGGGTTAGCTGTCTATACAGCTGTTCCCCACTCCCTCCTCTCCCAACCGCCTAACGTCCTAACCGCCCCAACCGCCACCTTCAGGTACCACTCCTGGACCCCCGAGGAGTGCAGCGCCCGGGAGTGCCTGATGGTGCACGCCCGTGCGGGGCTGACGGTCAACACTGTGGTACGTCGTCGGTGGCCCCGAGCCCCACCAGCGCGAAAGGGGGAAGGGCCGGCGGTCGGAGGGGTTTCCTAGGGGCCTTACAGGGGGTCTAGGGGGCAGCTGCGCTCGCCGCTGAGGCAGGACGCCGGTTGCCCTCCTCCACCTCTCGCTGGTGGCGGACAGGGGGCGACACACGTCGGTAGGTATACTCTCTGGTGCGCATGCGGATGCACTCTCGGTTGTCCTCCGCCGGCCAGAACGGTGCGGTTCAGTTCGGTGAGTGAAGACAGCATTAGAGACCGTGTGGAGCTTGCGACAGTGACCCGTGCTTGCATCCAGAACTCCAATGATGGCACGGCGCATGAACCGTCCTGGACGCCTTCCTTCCCTAAACCCCGGACGGATAGCGCACGAGCAACCAGGTCCGCTGCGCACCTCTGTGTGAGTGTGTATTTGCGTGGATGCGCACCGCTTTCTGCGGCTCGGTCCCCCATTGGGATATGAACATGAAAACTGGTACCTCAAATGTCGACCTGCCGTTCACGGGCGGGTAGACTCACTATCCGCTCCATCTGAAGCGCACACTGCGTTCTTCATGTACGGGTCCACTCGCGGCGCGTGTGCAGCTCGCCCCTGTCCCCTTTCAGCCCCCCCCCTGGCAGCAGCTTCACTCGTTTGTGGTTCGTCTTTCCCTCCCTCAGCCCCCCCACTCAGCCCCGGCCCCCGGCTCCCATGTTCCCTTCATGTGGACATCATCACCCTACTCAGGAGCTGGAGTCCCTGCTGCGAGCCAAGCTGCCGGATGTGGTGGCCGGCGGGGACGTGGGGGAGCTGCGGGAGCCCTGGCCCAAGGCGGTGTAGCTGCTGGGGGGGAGGGGACCTCAGCCATCACGACACCAGCGGACGATAATGCGGTGTGTCTGCCTGCGACGATAGCGGGAGGGATTGCCCCGGCGGGTCCCGGTGTGTGTGTTTTGGCTACACGTAGAAGTAGGCTGACTGCTGGCCAACGGTGTGGTGGTACATAATATGCACTTGGACAGGCAACAGCTGGTGGAGTGGCAGGTGGTCACCGCTGGGTGCTACTTTGCAGGTGGAAGTTACATACGGGGTTTGGTGGAGTGACTTGCGGACTTGTGGACGCGCGGCATACCGGTTGGATGCTGCTGCTTCCTGCCGACATCCAAGCAAGAAGACAGGCTGTCATTGTTCCGCGATGCCATAAGCCATTCGTGACGAAAGCCGTCATCCGGCGCGCAAATTGCCAATTTAATGTTTACACGTACATGGCAGTACGGTAAAAACTGAATTACGTGCGTGTTTCGTACATGACACCTCCTGCGCGGCTTTTAAATGCATACGCCCGAACCTGCAAAAAGCGCCTTCCACATCTGCACACGAAGACACGTACATACATACAATACACTCACACGTACACACATCCGTGTCCCAAAAGTATCCATACACATGCGCATACATATGAACGCCGAGGAGGTACTGCATCACACATAAGGCCTTCTTATGCCACGGCGCGGCACTGCGCTGAGTTCTCCCCTCACCCTCTACCCTCTAACAAGCCTCATCCCAGCACAACCCTGGAGCCTAACTCTCTACGAACACCGTACCTACCCCGTCGTACCACGCCCGGATTGAACCCAAACCGGCCACCTACATAGCTGGCGGCTGTCCTGCCGTACCGCTGTCCTGCTGCGCCACTTTCCAGGGGCCCGGTACACACGGTGCGCTACAATGTCGCCTCGTCTATCAGTTCCTAATGCATCTGCCAACCCGCATCAACTCGTAAAGGCTGTGGGATGAAGTGTAACAGCTTTGCTCTGTGGCAATCTAACAGTGATGAGGACATGTGCCTTTACAGCGCTGGCCCCTAAGAACACCTTACAACCAATCCTAGTATGCGGCTAGCGGCAGCGGCGGTGTGATCACCACACTCAAGCTGTCCGAGTCGTCGTCCTTATAGGACTTGTACGATCGTACGGACTCAAATGTACGGGAAAGTGCTGAACGCGGTATTGCCGCCGCCTCGTCCTCCACCTCCGCCGCCAGCGCCTCCGCGTCCACCAGCCCCCAGGCGGCCCTCGGAGGATCAGAGCGACGATCCGGTCCCCCCGCCGCCGCCATGCTGCCGCCGCCCAGGACATCATGGCTGAGACCGCGAAGAGCATACGGTGCCTCGTCCACTTCAATATCCCCCGCTGCAGCAGCAGCCGTTCCCGTCGCTGACGCCCTCCCCGCAGCCCTTGCTACTGCTGCGGCCTGCACTTGCTCGTCCATCGCTGTGAGTTGCTCTTGCAGTCGTGCGAGCGCCCTTCATTGGGGTGGCATAGGGTGGGGGGCGAAAGGAGGTTATAGGGGGTTTAGAGAGGAGATTTAGGGAGGAGCTAATGCTGAATCCATACCCACATACATACCCACATACATACCCACATACATACCCACATACATACCCACATACATACCCACACATACGTGTACACCCTAGTGGCGGCGTAACTCGGCGGTTGGGAACCACGAGCCGGGAGACTCCCCACAACCCGCCGGGGGGGGGGACCCGGTGTAGCACCCGAGACATGTTTCGAAACCCCCACTCCCACAACCCGTACATATCGTCCACAAGCACGCGCTCGCCCACCTGCTAGCGTTATGTCTGAGCCGGGATGAGGGTCGGGTCCAGGAGGTGGGACTACAGCCCGACCCTGGCCCCGGAGATCCACCCCCCCAGTCGTCAGGCCTGGCCCCCACCGCCTCCTGAACCGGGGAGTGAGGCAAGGGAGGGGCGGGTGTGTGAGGGGGGTTGGTGAAAGCAGTACATGTGACCGGGCGGAGCTCCGAAGATGAGGAGGACTTGCAGCACCAGCAGCAGCATGGGATAGGGGATAGGGGGACGGAGTCCGCCGACGTGGGGTTAGGAATATGACGCCTGCCGTAGTACGACTAGGCAAGCAGGCATCCGGACATCCGTACCCTCGAGCGTATACCAACATCTGCACCGAACGTCCGTGCAGACGCCCCTCAGCACGTCTCACGGACATGTGGGCACTGGGCACTGGGTGGGGATATCTGGCCCGGGGGCCCGGATGTTGGCGTGTCACGAGCTGCAGGAGGCGGAGGGCGGAGAAGTAGAGGCCACGCCATCAGGAGCCACCACCTACCGGAACCTCCGCATCACAATCCGAGACCCGCAAAGCCCTTTACCCGTCCTGGGCGATATCCCTCCATACTCCCCAACCCACCACCACCACTCCCGCACCTTGAGAAGCTCCACCCCCCGGAGGCGGCCCAGTTGTACGGCAGCGGACTGCTCCCGACATAAGTGACACAAAGCTGCAGCGGCATTCACCTGTGGCCAGTTAGCGGCGGAGGGGAAGGGGAGTGTGTGTGCAACCTGCCCTAACCGAATGCGACCAAGACGGAGCTCACCGGTTGGCGGTTGGGGTTTAAGAAGGGGGATGGAGGCGGACCTGCCGCACATGGTGGCAGGAGGAGCTTAGTGTCCACAACGAGCCCCCTTCCTTCCCTCCTCCCGTGTGCCCGCTACCCGCCCTCGTGCTCCAGGTGGGGTTCACACGAGCGGAGAGGCCCGCATCCCCGGGGCCCTGGACTGCTCTAACCCACCTGGGCTGGTTCCGGAGCCTCCTTGAGACATCTGAGCAGCGCACCCAGACTCTCTCCAAACTCCACCTGGGGCCGCATCCGTACATCCGTACATCCGTCCGAACATGGCGACACATGTGGGGAGAGGGGGGAAAGGTCCATCAGGAGTCACCACCTACCGGAACCTCCCACTGCTGAGCGCTTCTGCGTTGCGCCCTCACACACACCCTGTACTGCTACCCTGTTGGGAACCACCATACAGACCTACATACGCGCGAACAGAGGTAACACATACCTAACCCCATACACACATACGACCATACCCACAAACACACTCGCCTCCTCTTCCCCCCTCCCGCTCCCCCCCCCTCCACCTGCATCAGGCTCCTCCGTAGCTCGGGGTACTTGGCCGCCTCAGCCAGCGCCCCCACCGTGTTACACAGCACACCACCCGGGTCGGGGGAAGGGGAGGGGGAGGGGGAAGGGGGGGAGCCGCCTCCTGCACGCATATATGTTCACATATGCCCACATGCGGAAGGAGGTCACAGGGGGTTGCGGCCGCAACCCCCTCAAGGGCGCGCAGTGGGCAGTGCGTGATGTGTGAGTTTCCGGCGCGGGGCTTAGGGAGGGAGTTGGGAGGGAGAGGAAGCGCTGGACCCTTCCCCTACACTTCCTAGGCTTCACCACTCGTACGGTAACAACCCGGAGCCCGTCAAACTGCCAACCAATCATCACTCACGTACCTGACGCAGATCGCTCGTCCAAGAGCATGCACACCAGTCGTACCAAGGACGAAAGTGCACCGCACTCCTGTGCACAACCACCACAACTGCCGTGAGCGAGTGAACGAGTCGGAGGGATGAGGGTTGGGGATTGAGACAAAAAAGGCAGCGGAAAAGCGGAAAAACTACCTAGCCGCCAAGATAAAAGGAAAAGTCCTAATGAAAGCAGAAAAGCAAAGGAAACCGAAGTGGTGAAGTGCAGAACTGGAGGGCGGTGTTGGGCGGTGACAGGCGGTTGCGCACCTGTATTTGGCTCCTGGCCTCCTCGTCCTTCATCATGGTCACCAGTACGGCCGCAACATTGGCTCGAGCCGCATCACCTGGTGCGTACGACATGCCGTACGTTTGTCCAATATGACCCGGTGTGAGGATACACCATACACAGGCGAGGCGCAGTCTGAAAAAAACCCGCATTACCGTACATAGTGGGATCACCAACCGTGTGCCGTGCGTTTCAACCAACCAACCAACCATACCACTCCCATTCTTCCCTGCACTCACAGTCCAACCGAAACAGTTAAACAGTCCCCCCGCCCCCTCCCTTTTTCCTCTCCCCTTCCCCCCGTCCCCCCATCCCCCTAGATCTTCATCCTCACACCCACCTCCCCGAATCAAGAGCCCCGCCAGCAGCGGCACACAGCGTGAGGCCACCAGCGCCGAATGGATGTCCGAATTCGCGGCCGCTAGAGAACAAAGCGCGTTGGCGGAGTTGATCTGAACACAACCGAGCAACCAACAACCAACAACCAACCAAAGATCAGGCGGGAAAACCCGGGCAAGGAGGGACTTGCAACCGAACCATGGTACGGGCAAAGGAGGGGGATGTTTACCAAGCTATACAACCCAATGAGCCAGCAATCCAATCCGTACTTCACTTCACACGGAAAGACCGCCAAGATAAGCCAAGGGTATCGTCCCCCACCCCCTCCCCACTCCCCCTTCCACTCCCCGCCCGGGTCAGGTAGGTCGGGTGAGCAGGTACTGCATCTCCTATCCCTACTATACATACATACATACATACATACGTACATACATGCATACATACATACAAGCTCACACGCATACAAACCGCTTCCCCACCCTTCCCCCTCTACCCGCTCTCAATCACCTGCATGGCCGGGTCCTGCCCAGACTCCAGCAGCTCCAGCAGCGTCCCCACCGCCCCGCACCGGCCCAGCTCCAGCTGCATGGTGGAGCCCATCCGCGCCAGCGCCATCATGCACAGCAGGCAGTTGCCGCGGACCACGGGGGGGACCGGGTACAGCAGGTCCACACCGCCGGAGAGGAGGTCAGAGGACGGCGGGGTAGGGGGAGGAGCCGGGGAGGCGGAAGGTAAGGGCGGCAGCGGAGGCAGCCGGCCGGCGGTCAGCGCCGCCAGAGCCGCGGGCACCGCAAGCGCGGCGTCCGCCAGCAGCGGCGCTGCCGCCGGGTCTTTGCAGAGCTCTAAAAGTACGGCAGATGCGTTGACTCTTGCGCTGGTCGAGGCGGCGACCGACTCGTCGGCTTCACCGCGGATGTTACGTCCCGCCATACACAGCAGCAGCTGGGGCACCACCTGGCGTGACATGCGGGGGGGGAAGGGGGAGACGAACCACGGGAGATGGTAGAGGGGCGGTTGGGGTTGCACGGGTGTTAGTGGGGCGGGTGGGCGGGGGCTGGGCGGATGAAGGGGGGGAGTCCCAATCCCGATCCCCTCCCCTTCCCTTCCCTTCCCTCCGTCAGGGGGCGCCAATAACGTCCTACTGCAAACAACGGCTGCAGGGGAGAAGAGTCTACCCTTCCCCCTCTGCCCTCCTCCCTCCCCTCTACCCGCCCTTCCCTCCCCCCTCACCGCCAGGCTCCCACCCGCCTCCGACATGGCGGGCCGCACACTGGGGGGGGTCAGGGCGGCCAGGTTGTACAGCGCAGTCACCGAGTTACACGCCGCCGCGTCCGGACCGCGAAGCATACCCGCAGCAAGCGCCGGAACGCCCCCAGCCGCGACCACCGCCGCACGGTACGACTCATGCGCGCCCATCAGCTGTACGAGCACGCCCGCGGCGTTTGTACGAACGTTGGGCGCGTTGCTGACGGCTAGCAGGCTAATCAACGTGTCAATACCTCCGGGGGAAGCGGCGATGGCGGCGGCGCCGGCAGCGTGGCCGATGGAAAGATTACCGAGTGCGCTGCATGCGTTGGCGGTGACGACAGGTGCGTCACCTCCGGCAGCCTCCGCCGCTGCCGTACGACCTCGCGCGGCCTGCAGGAGTCCGTCTACAACTCCTGCGGCAACGAGCGTCGTCTTGTGCGGGTGCGGTCCCGCCGCCAGTGCCCCCAGTACGAGTGCGGCATTGGCGGCTGCGGCCTTCTCCGGGTGGTGTGTGAGGATACGGAGGAGGTGGGCGGCGGCGTCTGCGGGAGGGGGGGGCAGGGAGGAGGTCAGGGGAGGCGGGCGGGGACGGGGGAGGGGGGCCGTCCTCCTGTTCGTCCGCGGGTAGCGATGTGCCGATGACGGACAGGAGGGGCTGCTGCCACATCATCATCATCATCATCACGGGAGTAGTTGTGCAGCAGCGAGGACAGCTGTAGCAGCAGCTGTAGCAGCAGCAGCAGCAGACCTACAGCAAGGGCCCCTCCATTGCCCCCCTAGCCAGCGCACTCCGCTGAATGCCTGCAGATCCTCCCCCTCCTCCTCCTCTTCTTCTTCTCAGTACAGCCAGCCCCAACAACTCATCACATCACATCACATCACATCACATCACATCACATCACATCACCTCGCACGCGACACAGTCTCACCTCCCCCCCCTCCCGCCCCTCCCGCCCCGTCAGGTCCCACCTCGCGCCATTGCCGCCGTCCTAAGGCCCGGCGCCTCATTCACCAGACCCGCCAGGAACCCTAACTGCCGGGTCAGCTGCTGGGGGCCGGGAGCGGCACCCGCGGCACCGCCGCCACCCGTACCACTCGTACGGCCCGCACCGTCCGCCTCGGTCTCCAGATCCACCACGTCTGGATCCAGGGTCGATGCCGCCGGAGGAGCCAGGGAATCCGCTGCGGCCCGTACAACAGCCAGGCAGTCAAGCAGTCGCGCAGCCTGATCCGCCGTACATCCGGCTGCTGCCTGGAGCGCTGCGGCGTCCTCCTCCGTGTGTGTGTCCCCGGGCAGCAGGAGCTGTACGGCAGGTGGATTGCATGTGTACGGGAGGCGGCAGGTGGGCGAGTTAAAGGGGATGGTGTCAACGGCTGTTGGAGGGCTGTTGTCTGTCTGTCTGGGTGTCTAGGGGTCTGTCTGTGCGTAAACTGGGGTTGTGTGCCGGTGGGTTGTCGCTCTGTGCGGAGAGCGCGGCGCAGCCCCGAGCTCGGAGCTGGCCACGTGGCTCAGTGATCAAGTCCGCAATTCCAGCGGCTACCCCGGGGGGGATGAGGGGCACGACACGACAGGGAGCAGGCACAGCGCAGTGACACAGTTCACGATACAGCCCACATACAAGTCCCCCCAGCCACTCACACATACATACATACATACGCACCTGCGTCTGAGCCGAATCCATCAGGTCCCGCAGCAGCGCCTGAAACCGGTTAACGCCCCCGCCCCCGCCCCCACCACCAGCAGCGCCATACCCCCCCAGCAGCGCCTCCACCTCCTCACCCAGCCCCCCGGCCCCCTCCCCGCCCTTGCAGCTGATACTGGTACTGCCAGTTAGACTGCTGGCGGGGCCCCCCCGCCGCCGGGTGCTGCTGGTGGTGTTGGTGTTGGCGGCCCCCCCCGGCGGCCCCGTGGTGGCGGTGGTGCTGTGGGTCCTCAGGGAGCTCCTCCTGCTGGTGCTGGTGCTCAGCGCCCCCAGCCCCGACTGCGCCCTCCTGGCCAGGAACCGCTGCTGCTGCTCCTCAGCCGCCGCCTGCTGCTGCAGCTGCTCGTCCAGCCGCCGGGCGAGCAGGGAGGTCAGCTCGCGGGCTCGCTCCTGGGTGCCAGTCTGAGGAGAGCGGGTGGGGGGTTGGGAGAAGCAAGGCAGGGCACCGGCACTGGGGGTACTGGGGGGCCCTCCAGGGGAACCGGAGGGGGCTGGGGGCAGCTGCCCGCCCGAGCTGGACCCCACCTTCCCGCTGTACGGCGAATGGCTGGATGTGAGTTCCCCCCCGGCACCCGAGCAACGGAAAGGTGAGCAGCAACCCATCAGGCTGACCAAGCCGTCAACCAACCGGCAAGCGAGCAGGAGACAAAAGCTTCCCAGTCTGCGGCCCCTACCCCACCTGCGGTGGCTGGGTCGGATCTGGATCCCGAGGGTTTTGTACGGCAGGTGTTGACACCTGGGGCTCCACTCCCGGGGGCCGCCCTCCTGCAGGGGCCTCGTGCCGTGGGGGACCTGGGTAGCTAGGTGGAAGCTGGGCCTGGGACTGTACGGCAGGGGTGGAATCTGGTTTGCAGGTGGCGCCCATCGATGGAGCAGAGGTGCTAGGAGGCGGCGGTTGCGGTGGTTGTGACAGTTCTGTTTGAGGTTGGGTGCCGCATGGCCCCTCTTGTGTGGCTTGTGGCCGGGGTGGCTGAGGGGTGCTGGAGCTGGGCTGGCGGGCGGGACTGGAGGTCGGGTGCGGGGAGCCGGTTGGCTTGGGCTCTGGGTTTGAGGGGGTGGGAGGTGTGGGAGGACAGGGGGGTTGGGGCAGGTTGGGGGTTGGCGGAGCGTTAACTCGGGTGCAACAGGAAGTTGGGTGTGTGTGGGGGAGCGACATCCTATGGCAGGATTAGGATGTACTGGCAGACAGACAGTGGACAGATAGACTCGACAAACGAGGTTGCAGCCTGACCGCCGCTGCGTTGAGGGAATGCATGCTTGGTCCACGGACGCACACTGGCGCACACAGCCAGAAGGGTGATACATAGAGAGACAAGCGGACGCATACAACGTTGGCACGCTTGTAAGGGGTTAAAATAATACAGTGAAGGGAGGGCCCCTTTGCCTCCGTCTTTCGGCCTCACACACGGCCTCCAACTTGTGATATCGTGCCCAGGGCGGGGACATGGTAAGGCGAAACAGCGCCTCTATCGCAGTTATGCAACTCAATTGGAATCATAAATGTCTGGTGCATGCCTCCTCTCTTGCGCAAGTTGATAGGAGGGCCTTAATTGCGGGTGCCGTACAAATCCTTCCTTTCATAAACGATAAGGGCTACGACTTAGCTGTTGGATTATTTCTATGAATGGACATGGCTCTGCAAAGGAGTAGCTGTGCTGCAGCTAAGAAAGCGATGTATATTGCCACATCTTATAGGTTTAAGTTTTTTCCGCCATAACTCGGCGATGACGTGGGAATATGATATTAATTGTTGCTTTACCTGTCCGCCTGGCTACGCTGCTTCCACAACCCATTGGCAATGGCAAAAAAAGCAAGTGCTCTCGAGGTTCCACAGCCCTTCCTATGATGTTGCTAGTTAGTTCCTAATAGCTATGATCACGAGATTCAGAGTACCTCTGGGGTATCATTTCGAACAAGATGAAGAACGCATATATATAAGTCAATTCTTACGGGACCGCTAAGCCAGACGCATTTTAGAATGTATGCTGCAAGGAGATCGCGCAAGGCTAAGAAATTTGTGATATTTAAATTGATATTACATAGACTCTGAAGTCACGGATGCAGCTGACACAATGTGTAGTCTGCTCTGTCGATGTCCTGCAGTACAACTGTAATGCAACGCTATCCGCAACGCAGAGGAGTATCACATACATCACAGGGTAGAGAAAGTCAACTTCTGTTGTATTTTATGTTGTATCAGGATGTAAAGGTATGCACACCTACCGTTCTTTTTTGCATGTTAAGCACTTGGGGACCAAACACAAAGAAGGCCTTTGTGAGTTTTTCAGATTACTACAAACAGCGGTGTAAACATTAATGGTAACAACTGTTGGGTCGAAAGAAACGTGCAACACGCATCATACGGTTATACACAGCGTGCAGTATATACATCCTGCTAGTACCAGCAACATCATCTACCGCGTCCACGATACGACGACAAATAAGAGAACCATATGCAAGAAATCTCTTTGCCAAACTCAGATTAAAATAATTTCTGCACTACATACACTTGCGAAGGAGGTTATGCGGTGGTGTCATGCATTGAACCAGCTTTCGCAATCGCGCCTGTCAAAACAGGTTTTGAAACTGCAAGAGCCTTTTGTAGCCCAAAGCCCTATCAATAATCCACCAGACCAGGAACCCGAGCAACGCATCTACGATTTGCGCAGCTCGTAGCACTTGCTCTGTATTTGTTGATCACTTTTCCTGCAGCCCCTCCGATCCCCGTTGCCGCCTCGGCATACCCTTGAGTGCCTACAGCTGCATGACAGAGACATGCATACTAGGTATAGAAACATTGTGCACGCCAGTCTCGCGCCCATCTTCGCGGGGGAGTATTGACGGGGAAGCCATATATTATACTGACGTTCTTAACGCCACGCCCTATAGGCTATAGGCTATAGCCGTTACAGGGTGGATGCCGCTGGATGAATAAATTCTCGACCTTAGGATGTGTGAGGAGTGAGGACTGGGCCGTGCCGTATACGCCGTACGACCGCCATGATGGAAGAAACGAAACGATCAAGTTGCAAAGAAGGTTACATGGAACTTGGTAACAATTGTGGCCGATTCCAAATTCAATCCGGGACGTGAGTCTGTGTTCTCACGCTCTCCACCGACCAGTAGTACCTGCGTTTGTGAGGGCCGAGCAGGCTTGCATCGACTGGGCCAGACATGCAGGATTCGGCAGGTGTGTCTTAGTATGCACGGTCGCAGCTGGAGCGATTTTTGTCATGCATAGAGCTGATGTATTCATATCTATCTGTGTGATGTGTGGGACAGGGGGGCATATCTTCACCCGTGGCCACTACCCGGCGAAACCCTGCCTTCCCCGGTATTTCGGGCACCCTCATCCAGTCACCCTAGTCAACTTCTCAGTAGATCGCTTACGTTCCGCACCCACCACCGGCATCCATCGGAATCTGCTGGATCAACGGCGGCTCAACCGCATTCCTGTTCAGCTCGCAAGTAATTTTATGCCAGGTCACCATCACCCATCTATAAGGGGCACTTTTCTTTCCACCAACGGAAGGATTCTCGACCTTGACAGGTCTTGATTTCAGGATTTCCTGAAGGCATTGGTGCATGCTCTACCATTAGTGCCTGGCCTATGTATGAATGCATGTACGGCACATGCATGTGATGCCCTGCACGCAATCCAGAGTGCCCGGGGTAGAACGGATCATGGGACATTTTACAAGCGGGGTAGTGTGGTACACGTATAAGGGAGCCTATGGCTCTATGTACCCGAAGAAAGAGTGGTCATCGTTTGGATGCACGGCATTTAGCATGGAGGGGTTCTGACACCCGTAGCCTACACGCTCATGTACCAACGAATGTCGGTTACTGAATTCTATACACCGTCTCGAGCCCCACACTCCGTGGGCATTGAGCCCCAGGATACCCGTAAAGTCCAGGCTTACATTACCCCTGCCGCCTCTATCCCCTGCCGCCTTCTCCTCTGCCACCTTTATCCCGTGCTGCTCCTCGCCTGCCGCCTCTATCCCCTGCCGCCTCCTCCCTTGCCGCCTCTGCCCCCGGCCACCTCTATCTCCTGCCGCACCTCGCCACCTTCTCCCCTGCCGCCTCTAAGCTTTTTTCTTCACAGTGGACTCGCGAATGCACGAACAAACGAACAAACGAACGGGGGTTCTAGCCGTAGCCCTTAGAAAGGGCGCTCACTTTCTTCGGGGATAGCAGGGTCGCCATCTGCTGCTGGGGAACATCGAATATTCCTTCGGAGACGATTTACTCAAAAATTAGCGCTTCAGATATTATATTACCCTTTCATCAGCTTGTTATTCTTCTATGATTGACCCCTACGGGTGTGGTGGTTAAGGTTTCGGAGGCAAGTATTAGGACTTGTCCATAAGTAGTGTGATATGGCCATACACCGGTGTGATATGGCCGATCTGGGATTGAAGCAGAAACAACAGGGCGGAAACCTGCTTGGGCATGAAAATCTGACTAAAAAGGACAAGGACTCTTGTCCTGTCTTCAATTATTGTTTCATGATCTCCTTATAACGTTTATTGATGTAGCAGATACAGAACGTCAGGGCTCCAGACTCTGAGTCTCGCCGCGTTCCCGCCGTCACCGCCGTCACGTTTACTTGTTATACTTCTACATGCAGAGCTAGTACCTGGTTGGTATAAAAGCGTGATACTTTCTGTAGCACACCTGCCGTCCACCCGGAAGAAGGCCAAAGGTGTTGCTTACATCTCGAGAACCTCCTGTCGGTTCCGTGATTCGACGCCTGGTTGATTTCCTGATCTATCCTAGCAGAGAGTGTCCTAGTCACGAATCTCCTCGGCATTTTGTATAGGACGCGGATCGCGGTCATGGAAGCACACAACCCTACCGGTGTTGCGATCGGGCAAGAGGTCCCGAAACCGGTGTCAGCCGTCATCTTTGGTGCGAGTGGGAGAGTCGAGCTTTTGGGATGTAAAACGAGAACTGAGGGAGTGACGTGCCGCCTGGTCTCCAGACCGAGATAAAATTCGATACAGCAAGAGGGGGGCGGCTTCAAGCCATAATAGCACGCTTTATTCGCATGGCCGCTGTGCCCCTGTTGATGACATGCAGCAGTTGAGGGTGCTGGGAATCGACAATAGCAGCGGTAATTGCAGTCGGGTAGCCTCAGATCGAAGCATATGTGTCTCACTGCTAATAATCTTAACTTTTAAACCGAGCTGGGAGTTAGGGGGTACAATGGTAGGAGGCAGTTAGCTCAACTGAGGCGGCCCCAACTCTGCCCCAACGTTACCCCGCCCTCGTAGGCCGGCCCCCCACCCCACCCGCTGAGCCCCCAACTCCCTTTGCGAAGGCCCTCCTTTCTGAAAGAAACCCGCATAGAGCTGTACTGCCTCCTAACACCAACACACACACACAGACACACACACACACGACACGCACAACACACACACACACACACATAATTCCCCGACCATACCTCCCCGCCCGTAGGGTATCTCCCTCCCTAGATCCTAAGGACCCCAACACTGGATTTCACGTTGTGGTCATATTTGGCATTGGCTTCATTCCCGCGTCCGCCTGTGGCCCCTCCTCCGTCTCCGCTGTTACGAATCACTCACTCCGTCCTGTCAGATATGGACGGGCTGCTGCTGGACACGGAGGGTGCATACACGGTTGCCCAGCAGCGCATCCTCGACCGCTTCTGTCGTACCTTCACCTGGGAGCTGAAGGCGCTTATGATGGGGCGGCAGCCGCAGGAGGGCGCCCGGGTGCTGCTGGAGGCGCTGCAGCTGACACCCGAGGAAATAACACCCGAGGTAGGCGGGATGGGGGGGATAGCGGGGACAGTGCACTGGCGGCACACTTGCCAGGGGTCCGAAGCAGCACCCGATCCCCCCCCCCTCACCTCCTCGCTGATGTGATGTGATGTGATGTGATGCTCCGCTGTTGGTCTGTACCCGCCCGCGTCCCACCCAGCAAACCGCCCAGGTCCACCTCGGCCATGCGGTGCACCACATGCACCAACGCCAACCGGCAAACCGCCCCCTCCCACCTCGTTCGTGGTTCGTCTTTTCCCCCCTCCCTCCTCCCACCTCCCACCTCCTCGCAGCAATTCCTGGCTGAGCGTGATGCCCTGCTGCGGGACGTCTTCCCGGACTCCCCGTTGATGCCGGGGGCGGAGCGCCTGGTCCGCCACCTGGCTGCGCACCGGGTCCCCATCGCCCTGGCCACCGGCTCCTCTCAGAGCCAGTTCGCCCTCAAGACCTCCAAACACGGGGAGCTCTTCGGACTGTTCAACCGGGTAATCACGGGCGACATGGTGCACAGGGCCAAACCCGACCCGGCCATCTTCCTGGCGGCCGCAGAGGGATTTCCGCTGCCACAGCCGACCCCCGGGTCTGTGCTCGTGTTTGAGGACGCACCCAACGGTGTGGAGGCGGCGTTGGCGGCGGGCATGCGTGTTGTGATGGTGCCGTACCCAGGTATGCCGGAGGAGATCTCGAGGGGTTGCGGGGCGACTGCGGTGTTTGCCAGCCTGGAGGACTTCAAACCGGAGCAGTGGGGGCTGCCGCCGTACACGGACAGCTCAACGTAACCGCAAGGTGCGTGGGGTGCGCTACCGGGGGGTTTCTTCTATAGACTCCAACAGACCTGCCCAGGGGGCGTTTATCCTGTTTAAGTGATGGTGGTGGTGATAATGGTGATGACAGTGGTGGTGATGTGACCCATACTAACGTGTCTTGGTGTGTAAGGAGTCCGAATGTCGACCATACAGATGAGGTATTCATGTATGGTGAATATGTAAGCGGGAGAATGGTGTTTGTGTATTCACCTGCACTTAATTGCTGTTGCTCGCTTCGCCAAGCAGCAGCTGCTTCCCATCGCAACGGCTCTCATAGGCGTGCGGGTCCGTAATCCATTTTTTTTGGCGACCTGGCCATCAACATGGCTGTAGAAATGTTCGCGGTTTTTAAGAATGAAGATGGGAGGAGAGGGGCTTGGACGGGAGGAGGAGGTCATGCGCTGCCGATATATGCATGGTGGTGGCACTGGTGGTGCACACGTGCGTGGTGGTGGTGGTGGTGGTACTGGTGATTGCGACTGCTTTTTTGGGAACCTGTTGGGAAGCTGCCCCCTGTTGGACGTGGGCAGGAGTTGGGGTCTTGAAAAGGTTGCGAACTCAGCTGGTTACCTCAGGGCGGGGATGGCTGTGCTGCGTTCGCTTGGCTCGTGCTGTGTGGGTGACAATATGAAGTGCAAGAACTTCGAACTCTTACATGGCAGCGGTAGCCATATATAGCTACGGTATTTCTCCTCACCCGTCCGTGATGCTCTTCCGCGACCCTAGGGTGTGCGAGTGCGACCCCAGTCCCCTGGGTGGCTTCAGGGCATTGCACGTTCTGTGTACGAGAGACAATCATGGTCCTGAGTCACGGTTGCAAGTATTTATATCTCTTGTTTAAGTTCGCTGTACGATACATAGGTACCATCGTACTCCCGCCTCCATCAACGTCACCGGAGCATCTACGATGGGCTCAATCCATTACTCGACCAACCCGGCGGCGGGGGGATGGAGGCCAACCCCCAGAAACTGAAGCACAGATACAGACACTCACACATTAATGCCAGCCAGCCTAAGCCGCATCAGCACGACACAGTATGACGGATTAACAACTACCTTGGGAAGAAAACTCATGCCTCAACTAACTAACTCCAAGCTACATAACGGTCCTCCGGCAAATTTGCCCCCGCGGGGGAGCGGAAGCTGTGTCCCTACCTGCTCTCTCTACCCGCTTAACCCCGTCTGATAGCCTCAACCAACGCACTCACATATGTATGTGGTTTAAAAGCACCAAGAGGAGACAACAGCCCGCAAGCTGGGACGCAACAGCCCACCGCAACCACCCAGGCAGTGCACGTGACGTCGTACACGGGTTTACACATGTATGCACGCACGACGCGGATCTGCGCGCGCAATGCTCCGTTGCAAATAAGCATTATACATATACACGTACATACATGCGTAATCTACTGTAAACAAATAAGGGGGCCCATGCACTGCTAATCAGCGACTTCTTCTGAATGTGCGACTCCGCTGTCCGTGAAACAAAGCAACGTGGCCGCCAATGGAACGCGCGCACGTACGATATCTCAAAAGGCAAGGCCGCAATCTCGCCCGTGCACATGCACTTCAATAAGCATGCTTGCGTCAAGCGAGCTGCTGACACGGGTGCATGGTCTTCCTGGTACTTCCTGGGCGGTGGTGGGGACACCTTTCCTGTGTGTGTGCTTGCACGAGCGCTGAGGTGGTATTGACATGCTGCTGTTATGCTTGTGCGTGCGTGCGTATGTATGTATGTATGCTCGCCTGTGTGCACACATGCCATGTATGCGTTTGAATGTCGGCCATGTTGTCGTACAATCGTGCAAGCATTCGATGTAATCAGGGAAGGTTGGGCTTCTCCCGAAATAGGCCACTTAGGCTCACTCGGGCGCCTCCTCGACTCTCTGCGCCCCTCTGTGTGTGTGTATGTATGTGTGTGAAAACCTCTCCCTAATGCCTCAGCGCTGGTGATAGTGATTAAACCACATCACATGCGCGCACACACACGCTCATCCCGACATGCCATTCTTCATCCAGGCAGACGACACCTATGTGGATGTCGTAGTCCCGTCGGTGCACCCCCACCCCTTCCTCTCGCCCTCCTCTGCCTGGTTTCACTCCAGGGTGGTCGCCGCCCACCAGGCCGCCCACTCCGCAAAGGAGATTCCCACCCCCCTGCTGGCTCCCCGCCCCGAGGCCCCCCTGGACCCCGACCTGGCGCCGCCGGGGCCCCCAACAGCAGCAGCCGCCGCCGCTCCAGGCCCCCTGGAGTGCAGCAGCAGCACCAGCCGCCGCTCGTCCGGGGTGAGGGGGGGGTCCGGGGAGTCCGCCACCTCCTGGGCACATTACGTGTACGTGTACGTGCGCGGGTGCGGATGGGAGTGAGGATTGGGTGGGGCGAGTTAAAGGGGTATGGAAGGATGGGGTTGGCAGGAAGGCCACGACATGGGAAGAGAAAGGGTTGTGGGATGGGCGTTCAGCTGTCAGCAAATGTGCCTCTCTCCCGCCCTCCCTCACCTGCGACCGTGTAAAACACACAACGCTGCACATAGCCGCCCCCTCCCTGATCCCCCTACCTGCAGCAGCCTCTGCAGCTCGAAGTCGGCGAACCGGCCACCCCTGGCAATGTCGCCGTACCTGCCGTACCATTCAGAGGACAGGCAGGGTAGCGAACCCACGAGGCGAGGTGGACAGCACCACAGGGGGCCCGTGCAGTTGCGCTCAGTCAGTCAGCCAGTTGTTCGTTCGTCCGTCTGTTTTTCCGTCTATCCGTCAGCTGCATCACCGCCGTCACATCCATGTCCTGATAGCAACCCCATCGCATTACATCACGTCACGTACGGCACTCCGTACCACCCCCAAACTCACACGCCTCACCACTAGCTGCAACTTCTGCTAGTTGACCTTCGAAGGACCCGCACCCACCTGGCATACATGGCCGCTGCCGCCGTCACCTCCTCCCCGGTCAAGCCCAGCTCCCCAGCTAGAGTGTCGCTTCCCCCCTCCTCCTCCGTCACCTGCGCAGCCTCCCGCAGCACCAAGTACGCGTGGAGGCTGCTCAGGGGGGCGGTGGTGGCTTTGCGGGGTGTGGGGGTGGGCATGGCGGGGGTGGCGTGGGCCCTGAATGAAGACGAGGACGACGGGGAGGATGAAGTGGAGGAGGTCGGGGGGAGTGGCGACGGTGAAGACAGCGGTGCACCGGCACCGGCACCGGTAGCAGCACCAGTAGCAGTAGCAGATGCCGCAGCCATGCGCTTGACATGCCTCATGGCTGCCGTACTAGCCTGCAGTACTCTCAATCGGGAGGAGCGGCGCTGCGCCGCCAGGGGGGCAGCTGCGGGTGTTGAGGAGGGGCCCGCAGTGGCGGCGGTAGTAGCTGCTGCGGCTGCTGCTGCTGCGGCGGCGGCGGCTGCGGCAGGTGCCACAGGCCCTGAACTCGTTCCTGCGACCCCACCTCCGCCTCCGCTGGGCGCTGCAGTCGCCGGGGTGGCTGCAGCGGCTGCTGGTGCTGGTGCTGGTGCCTGTGGTAGTCCCAGGGCCGCCCGGATGAGGGGGCCGTGGCCGTCCGCCAGATCCTAATCAGGACACAACACGTGACAGCGGGCGGAGGGGAATGACTTGAAGCGGGAGGAGGGGGAGGAGGCGGTGTAGAGGGGGAGGTTGAAGGTGGAGTTCACCCCTTGCACAAGAACCCGAAAATCGCTGAACATTCCGTAAAACCCTCAAATGGCATTTTTGGTTTTTACGTTTTGAATTGCAGGACCTCCATCCATATATTGTTAGAACCATTTGTAATGTGGCAGTCAGACTGGCGGAAGGCCGTTTGGTGGCTGGATTAGCGCTTTTCTCAGCCGCAGCTGCAGTGCATGCATCCTTTAGGCAGCGGGCGGGCAGCTAGACACATACATGCACCCCTCCCCCCCCGCTGCCAATAGAGCCCTCCCCGCCCACACAGCCCCGCGGGTCCTCTCTCTCCACGCGGGTCCTCCTCCGCCCCTCACCCGCACAGCCAGCAGCACCAGCTCCGCCCGAGCGCTGAACTGCACCGCCACACGACCCACACGAATAAGCCGACCTGCGGGGGGGGGCCGAGGAGAGGGAGGGACGGGGTGAGATGACGGGTTTCGTTCTTGAAGCACCGTCCGGAGGGGCCCCGGGGAGGGGCCCGGGGAGGCAGTGGGTGCAATGTGCGTGCCCTTGCAAGGGGGGCCGGGTATTGGCAGTAGTTAGGGTGCGTGAGGACGACCGCCTCCACCCCGCAGCCACCTGCGTTCTTGAGGCCCCGGGACGCGAACACCACCAGCAGCAGCAGGTTGGCCACCACCAGAGCACCCCGTACTGCCGGGGGAAGTACGGCCTCGTCAGTGGAGGGGAGCAGTCCCAGACTCCAGTACGACATACACGTCGCCAGCAGCGGCAGCGCAGCCTGGAGCAGGTGACGGCAGGGGCGGCAGTGGAGGGCGGCGGGGAGGGGAGTGAGGGGGGGCCCCCGAGTAGTTGGGGAAGGGAAGACTGCGACTAGCCATGCGGCCTCGTCCATGCACGGGGGAAATTGACCTTCCCAGCTCCCATCCCGCCCTCTCCACCTCCCCTTCCCTCCCCACCCCCACCCCCGCTCACCCACCTTAAAGCCATGTACCTGGATCACCTGCTCCAGGGTGGTCCTCATGAAGTACGACCTGAGCTTGTTAACGTCGACCGCCTCCACACCGCCACCACCGCTCCACTGGGATATTACCTCGGCAGCCCGCTCCTGTGTCGTACCGCTCCGTACAAGTTCCACCATGTACTCGTATATCTTGAGATCCAGACTGCGGAAGGTAAGGCAGTGACAGGCGAGGTGGCAGCAGGGCAGCAGGCTTAGCTCTGGCTGGGGGCGGAGATGGAGCACCGGGGGGGGGGGGGGGAGGGAGGGTAACACTGATTGGGGGCGGCGGGGACCATCGGGGAGGAAAGACTCGACATGACAAATGGAAGAGGTGCGGAGCGTGACGAGAGGGTGAGCGAGCCCACCCTGGTCATCAGACCCCCCGGTTGCGGCCGCCATCACTGTCATCGTTACCATCACCATCATCGGGTAACAGCAGCTAAACGGCAGCTACTAGCTAGTAAACGGAGTACCGGGGTGGAATGGAGGAAAAAGGTAGCAACACCACAAGAAGGGATAATGCCGGTAAACGGATAGATAGAGGAATGTTGTCATTCATCGGATGAAAATGTCCCTTCGTGCAATGCGAATGCGGGATTGCCGGTAGCGTGGGACGGACCTGTCGTCGAGGCATGGGTCGTCAACGCCGAGTATGTTGAGACAAGAGGTTGAACCCAGTGAGTCGCAAGAGAGGTTCGGCAATCGGGTGCGGTCCTTAAAGGATAGAGGTGACGAATGCGTTGAGGAATTTTGGGAAGTGGCTCGGGTGCCGGCCGACGCCTGAACCATAACATCCGCGGCTGTTTGGTTCTGAGTGATTCGCTGCCGCTCGGCCTCGTCTATGTCATCTCGCTGAGCTGTCTTGGTAAGGACAGAGCGCGCAGGGACGCTTCGCCAACAACCGCCCACCACGGCTGAGGTGGCATGTGAGGAGACGTTGCTTCCATGGTGTAAGGTCTGGGGCGGCCCCCGACGTGAGATGGAGTCAACAACACTTAGCGCCATCTTCAATGCCTAATCCGGAGCGAACTCGAGCGTCTCACAATCTTCAGTCACGGAGTTAGTTGAACGTTTTGCAGCTTAAAAAACACACTTAACGAACGGTGAATGCCACCAATTATGAGCTGTGTTTATATGTAGAGCCGAATTCTACGCTGACCCAGATGGAGAAGGGCCCGTAATGACCTCAATGACGATAAACGTTGGGGCCGTACGCAATCAGAGGATGCGACTGTGCCTTGGACACATACACTTGACTCATCAAAGACATTTTGGATAATGTTCTTTGTACCTCTGTTCAGTCAGACTGCAAGAATTCTGATCTTCGCTCGAAAACTTTAAATAATCATGCGTAGAGTCGATGCTCAAGTATTTACCCTCCTTGAAATTTTATGAGATCATCCCCACTCCATATAATTGAGCAGGTTATTC
The DNA here is from genome assembly GCF_000143455.1 of Volvox carteri f. nagariensis. Taxonomy (NCBI): domain Eukaryota; kingdom Viridiplantae; phylum Chlorophyta; class Chlorophyceae; order Chlamydomonadales; family Volvocaceae; genus Volvox; species Volvox carteri. The sequence continues at coordinate 1,031,181 of NW_003307587.1, read as the reverse complement.
ACTAAGCGTCTTTGCACGAACTATAGGAAACATTTAATCGTACAACGACTGGCTTCGGAGGGGCAAAGGAAGCTGCTCTGAGCAAGACACCTATTGTATAGGCTTGCAGGCATGTCGTCTCAATTGGTGCTAATGTATGCATTGAAGAAGTAGCAGTATGCTGTCGCAATTGACGCACGCTAGCGGTCAGAGGCTTCAAGAAAGCCGAACTGTGCAGCAATCTACCTGCAGCTGCTCATATACAATTCGACCCATTAAATTTGCTACACATGTGCGACAAGCTCATCACGTAGCTGCTTGGAGTCAGCTTGTTGGGCGGCGGCCATCGTCAGCTTGCGGCGCCAGCAGTCGTGTGGCTGCTAGCTGCCCATATTTTCCTGGTGCCGCAACCAATTATAGACTAAGAGGAGCTAGCTTGCGTTGCAGTTCTGCTGCAGAACCTGGGCCTGGGCAAGAGTCAGTCATTAGCGGATACACTCCGGCGAACTATATTTCCTTTTCGGAAGACGAGAAGGATGTCGCCAAGCACACGTTTGTTATTGAAGTTGACGCACCAGCAAGCGTCTGCTTCGGTATTTGGAATGATTGGAATAGGCTTGTAGAGTTCTTGGACCTCGTAGCGCAGGTATGTCCAACCGGAAGTCCTCTGCCGCTGGGGTTTGAGGATACTAAGTGGTCTTCTTGATGCAGATTGGTCTCGACGCCAACAATCCGGACCTTGCGCTATTTCAGTGCTTTTACCGGCACGGTAAGCCTGTGCCGACAGTTTGAGTTGGCGCACGCCAGCCGATCTCGCGTTGCGCCGATCGTCCTTGCGACGATTTCATTTTGCTTTACAGGTTTACTTCCTGTGATGGAAATTGTTTTCGTCCTTCAGAAGACGGAAGTTGTGCCGGACAAACGTATAGCGTTCGAGTCCGTTTGGGGGATGCCGATGTCAGGTGGGCAAGTTAATGAGCCGGAGGCACAGGCTTGCAGATATAAGGACATATTTTGATACGTTTTGTAGGTGGTTCATATATGCACGACTTCCGAATGATGTGGCAGCCCCGCTGTCGGTAACCACGTGTTTTCAGTCTTGTTTGCGGAAGTTAGCTTTCCCAGGACTTCATACACAACATCGGCCATCACAGCTTGGTGCAGCAGGCTGAGGCCGACCATGTTGCCTTGTCCTTACACTTGCAGTCACAACCCACCCTGCCCCATGCCCTCCCCTGCGCTGTCGGAATTCTAACCTCAACGGACAGGGTTTGTGGCGTTCAAGCCGCTTCGAAGCGGTAAGACGCAGGTGAAATTGAGTTTCTCTCAGGCGTTACCGGACCTTCTGGTTGACCTCAAAGTGGGCGTCTTCGGTGTTCAAAACAGCTTGATGCCCATTTTCAGCGAGAACCTGGTCGCGTTCCGGAGCATTGCAGAGGCCGCAGCACGCGACCCTAGCTCCCTGCCACCGCGTGCAGAAGCGGGCGAGCGCGAGTACGCGCTGTTTGACGAGGAGGCTGACATTGCGGTAAGGGAGGTGGCAGGGCTGTTGAGCAGGTCGAGGGCCACACATGGCTGGCTGGCTCGCTGTGACTGCGATGGGAAGGGGCAAGATGGCCTTCCTGCAGGGGGCCACATGCGTTGTACGCTTGGTGTATACTTTTGGAAGGGGTGAAAAAATTATGCGCCAAAGCTGATAACAGCTAGTATAAAAATATGCCTGACAGGCCTGATGACAATATGGAGGAAGGGTGTGCCGAATATGGACAATATCCTGCAGGGCAAGCGAGTGTAACCTACAATGCGTTCAAGGCTCCTTCCGGTGCCAGGGCGTATAACGGCAGGGTCATTCAAGAGGTTACCCCGCGCATTTGTGCAGCTAACATTAGCTGCAGCATTAACTTGTGCTGTGCGGCGGGGTGGTGCATCGTCTGATTCTTATTGCGGTCCGCATTTTGGCCTGCCTGCAGCTGTTCGAGGAGATCATGGAGAACCTCGAATTTGATGAGGATGAGGAGGATGAGGAAGGTGCACACGCCCAGGAGAGCAGTGACCAGTTTTCAGGGGAGCAGCAACTGGAGGATCATCAGGATCGTGCAGAAGACGAGGAGGAGCTCACGAGCAGCAGATCCGCCAGGCAATCAAGGTCCTCCACAGCGTTACCCGGCAGCGCGGCAACTCAAGGGCGGAGTCGGCATGGCGATGAAGACACGTTGGGCAGCAGCAGTAGGAGCAGCGACACCGCTTCCAGTAGCAACAAGGATGCAGGTCGGCAAGACGCACCGGCAACGGCCGGAGGGCGGGCACCGGGGGCCGGCAGTAGGCGTGCAGGCAGTCGCGTTGCACCAGCGGGCGGATCAGCGGCATCGGCGTCTGTAGACGAAGACCGGAGGGGTCCTAACGACGTACCTCCCCCTCTGGTGGGGGCAGCGGGTGCACGTCGTGCCGCGACGGGGCCTGGAAGGGGTGGGGTAGCTGGGTCAGAGCAGCAGACGTCATGGGACTCGGGGCCGCTGGGCGGGACAAGGAGGCGGACAGCACGGTCTCGCGGCGCTGTGTGAAGGGTGCCGTGCAGTGCGACTGTGTGCTGGTTGGCGTTGGTTTTTCCTGCTGGTTGGCGCGGTTTCGAATGGGCGATTGCTGGGAATGGAGATGGATCGTTCCCGGTGATGGCACCGGCCGACACACTTGTTGCCTCTGTCTTCTGCCTTTACTTGAGACTTGGCGTGAGCCGCCGCTTGGCTGCTGGGTCTACTGGGCTTCCTTTGGGCTGTGGCACGCTCCGCTGGCGAAAGGCTTGCAGGTTGTCTGGGCGCGCGCACATTGCTTGCTGAGTTCCAGCACCTCGGACCCCTGGCAGGAAGTGGAGTTGCATTCTCCATTTTATCCGCGTCCCTCCGTCTTTTGGTAACTTGCTTCTTACGCTCTGCAGTGGGTCATCTTCCACGGGTGTACGCGTCGCCTGTTGAACAGCTGACGTACGGCCTGATGCAGGCGTTGCAGACGCTCAGCCAGGGTTGTGTATACGTCGGGGGAAAGGGGTTTCACCAAAGAGACGAGGCGACGGAGGAGTCGTAGACAAGGGTACTGCGCTGTCTCTGCCAATGTTTGTATGCACACGCTCTTTCTAGCGCCCAAATTAGTGACGGCTAGCTATGTAGCGAGAGTGGAAGAGGGGAGAGCAGCAACATAAGTTTCGACAGGTCAGGAGGGGAGAGGAACGACCATAGAGAGCGTTACCAGAGAGGTTTTCCTCCAGCAGCACCGGCTTCAACCTCACGCGAGCTGATGAGCGAAGAGTGACTACAGCCAGGTGGCTCTGCCGCATGTGTATGTCCTTCGTGGCACAAACTCTGTTGCCGTACCGCTCTGTAAACAAGTAGCATTATGTACTATGGCGGAGAAAAGGCACCACATGCTCAGAGCGTTCGAACTGCGTCCGTCCCCAAATCCGTGTAACGACGCATTTACTGCAGCCCTTCTCCCCTTCAAACGCGATCAGTTCCTCTATCTCCTGTCCACTTTCAAGGGAGACCATCCTTTTTCCCCGGGCAGGTTATAAACGCCATGCTTGCGTTCCTGAAGTCCTTCCGACTTCCCTCCCTGTCCATTTCCCCCACACGGGGCAGGAGTTGATCCAACTGACAGAAGAGGGAACAGAGGCCGTATGACGCTTAGTGACACAGCCCCACCAGCACCTTCCGTGCCCGCTTTCACCACTCCTCTGGCTCTCACTTCCTCCTCTACCCGCCCGCGGACCGCTAAGACGGCCCACACGGCTCCCACTGCTTAGGCATAGCCGCCCAGGTACCCCTCGTGTGAGCCATCCCACATCACCCCAGTTGAGATTCCGCAGTCGTCATCCGTCCCTCGCAGCACGTCACAAGCAACAGCACGAACAGCTGAACCAGGCCCGCCCACACCACTGCCACTACCGGGAGCCGCCAGCAGCCGCCGTTCCCTCGCCAGACAGCCAGTGGCACACATTCAGGAGGCCCAGGCTCCGAAGCTGTTCGTTAGCCACTTAGCCGCTATTTAACAGCAGCAACGCCCTCTGTCCTGCTGCTGCTGTTCCCCCGTGATGTCCCCCCTGCAACCCTTGTCCACATCATCCTCTCACCCCACACATCAGCAGGTACGTTGGCGCTGAGCTCCCTGCATCTGCTGCCTCTCCGCCTGCTCACTGGAGCCCTCCCTGGCGGGCGGAGTTGGGTTCCCGGAAGCACACGAGGGCACATGGGCAGGTGGGGGTGCAGGTGGCGGTACAAGAGGCGGCAAGAAGGCCGTGCAGTGAAAAACCCTAAGTACGATCAGTGCATCCTGTGCGCCCATGTGGCGCGCGAGGGCAGTAACGTGTCCAAGGGACATGTGAGCTGGGGAGGCGGCGCTCAGTTAGGCGGGGAGGAGGAAGGTGCATCCTGCCGCATGGAACGGAGGAGGGAGTCGTGAACCGCAGGCCCAGCCAACCGCAGGGACGCCCCGCCCAACCAACACCAGGCGGTAATACTACAACTCGACGGCGACAGCCTACCAGTGGCCATGGCGGTGGCAGTGGGGGTACACACCTCCGGTCCCCTATCGTGACCACTTCCCCGGCTCCAGGGCCCCCCCCAAACCCTCGTAGTACCTGCCACGTTTGACTGCCCCTCCCCCGGTCGCCGCTGTCCCTGCAGTTGCCGGGGGCCCTCTCGCCGGTTCCGAGAGCGCCTCCCAGTCCGCGGTGTCGTCCCCCTCCAACTCGGCGGGCAGGTCGTCGCTCAGCAGCAGGTCATCGTCGTCGTAGGTGCCGCCGTCAGCCTGGCGCCCCAAGTGTGTGCAGGGGGGTCCAACGGGGGCTTCGTTAAGATCGGATTTGAGGGCATAGAGAAGGGAGGATGGAGGTGATCCATCACATGCGCAGGTGGGGCGGCGGCCCGGGAGGAAAGGCACAACGGGAATCCGAATCAACAACAAAATCAAAATCGGTAAACTCACGCAAAAGGTGATAATGCACTGAGATATTCTCCCGCGCAAGCTGCATCTCAAGACTATCTCATGACCATTCGAGCAATGAAATGCGAGTGTACGAAGAGGGGAGTCCATGTGTTAAGCATTGTGCTGCTTTGGACTACAACTCCATCTGGTGGTCAGGGGAGGACGAACCCACCCAGACATGGTGGTCCAGATAAGGGGCCCCGGGCAACACACACCCCCGCCCTGCAGCCGCAACGGGCTGCGGACCACAACAGCCGCTGTCCTACAATCAGGTTGCCGCACCACTACCACCACAACCACCACCATCACTACCATCCCCCAGTCCCAATGGCCCTCCGCCTCCCGGGAGGAGCTCACCAGCCCTAACAGCTGTGGCCAGACTGGCAACCGCTAAGGTAACCGCCGCGCCCTGCATTCCCCTCCGCTCCAACCTGCTATCACCCGCGCCCGGGCCGTCACCCCAGCACAAACCAATCCTCAAGGTCAGGTCGTACCTCGTCAACAAGCTGTTGCATTTGTTCCTCTTCCTGTTCCTGCTGCTGCTGCTGTTGTTGAAGCTGTAGATGTTGCTCTTGTTGTTGATATCGGGCGCTAGGATTACCCCCACCACCGCCACCACCTCGCCTGCCAGCACTGCCATCTTTGTACGCCTCATCCGCCGCCGCCGTCTCCCCACCAGCCGCCACAACCACGGACGGTCCGGCGCCTGCACCGCCTTGTGCTCCATTCCTCACCACGGCCCCACCCCCCCGGGTGATGGCGTCCAGTCCCGCACCTGCGTGGGGGGGGTGCTGCTGGTTCTGGTGCTGCTCGTAGTGCTCGTCGTACAGTCCCGTACCGTCATCCTCAAAGATGTACGGCTCCTGCACGGTTTCCTGTGTCCGGTTCATGGGGGTGCCATTACGAGGCTGCGGTGCCGCGCCATTAGTCGATGGGCGTGCGGCCGAGGTGGTAGCTGGGGTAGGGGTCAGGGGCGACCCTCTCTCCATTCGCCCCTTTGCTGCCACGGCGGTTGCGGCCACCGCCGCTTGCTGACTGTCCCCGGCTGTGCTGTTTGACCGTTGCCGCTTTGCGGAGGGTAGTGACGCGCCCCCGCTGGCGGCACCCGCTGCGGCCTCGTGGGCGGTTTTCGCCGGCGGTGATGGCCGTGGTGCTGAGGACGTGCTCGCGGTTGCACCCCCGACACCGACACCGGCGACTGCGGCCGCGGGGCCCCCCGGCTTAGCAGCCTTGGCTGTAACTGCGACACGAAGGGCAGTGGGTGGGAGTCCGGCGAGAGCCGAGCACGTCCTGGTCCATCCACTACATCGAGCACGCTGGGGAGCTGCTGTCGCACTTCACATCTCACAACTGACAAGCACGAATTATAAACGGACTTTATAACTGCAACCCCATCGCCACGTACCTTCGGGCCCTCCAGTTTTCTCCACTCCCGCCGCTGTAGCTGTTGTCGCCGCAGCAGTCGCCGTGGCCGCCTTCTTGCGCTTCTTAAGCAGCTGCTGCTGCTTCAGTCGCGCCTCCTCCAGCGCTATGACTCGCTTCATGAGAGCAATGGCGTCCTCCGTCTTCTGAAGCACCTGACTACTCACGACCGCGGCAGCGGCGGCGGATGATGCGGCCGTGGCCGCCGCCGCCACTGCCGCCAAGGGCAGCGTGGGCGCGGTGGGCGCACCGACAGCTGCGTGGCTCAGGACGCCCACACCGACACCATTCTGCGAGATAGATAGATGCGTGGTTAAGTGGGTTGGGACGGGGACCTGCCGACTCAGACGTGACGATCGGGAAGTCCCCGTAGTTCTGAGAGCAGTTGGTGCTGTGTGGCGTAACCAATAATAATAATAAAAATAATAATAGTAATAATAATAAAAATAATAAAAATATAATATAATAATAATAATAATAACAGCGCAGAAGACTGGATACACATGCAGACCCACACACACACAGACACCCGCGAATGCCTGAAACCATGGTTCCCTACCGCAGATGAGGAAGTCGGCCCTGTGATGGTAGCCGCCGAGGTGGGTGTCCTGGAGGGCAGGGACCCCGGTGAACCCCGTGTCGCGGGTATTAGTGCGGGGAGGGGAGGAGGCGGCCCTGGTGCGGCGGCAGGCGGGTCAGTGACGGCCGCCTGACCCGCACCCGGGGTTGCAATGGGCCCCTCACGCACCCACTTGTGCCGTACGCTGGTCGGGGCAGGGCCAGGTCCCGCGGAGGCATCGAGGGCTCCCGACCCGGAAGAGGGAAGAGCCATGTCTTGCCAGAACAGACCCGCGGGTCGGACAAGGTAGGTCCCCGTACCCGGCCCGGCTTGCGGACCCCAGCTAGTTCCCGACCTGCACTCGGCAACCAGGGGAGGAGGTCACCAGACGTCAAAATAAAGCAGACGTACATACAGACGAGGAGAGAGGGAGGGAGTCATTGCGGGAGCAGCTGCAGCGGCAGAATGTGTGGCGCTGCTGGCAGGGCAGCGAGAGATTAGCCGCGATGTCCGCGACAGCAGTGCTGCCAGGGAGGGAGGGAAAGACAAACCACGAACGAGTGAAGCTGCTGCCAAGGGGGGGAAAGACGAACCACACACGACTGAAGCTGCTGCCAGGGCAAGAGTGTAATTGGGGAGGGAAGTATGTAGGAGCAGCAGTAGTCAAGGGGGGGACTCACTGAGCCCATTGCGATGAGTGAGGTGCAGGTTGGGAGGGCAGGTACAGCTTCATACGAGGGAGGGAGGGGGGAGGGAGGCAGGACGCTAATAAACACCGGCACGAGCCGGAAACGAGGAATAGGCCAATCATATGCAAGAAGCTAAGGGGGAGATGCGGCACGTGGGGGCCATTCACTTGGTGCTCTCTCCCGGTCCCCCTGCAGGACCCGAGGCCCTCACCTGGACACGGCCCACTCATCCACTGCCTGGCCCTGGGGCTGGAGCGGGTCTGCCTCCGCGGCCGCTGCCAAGAGCCCCTCCGGATGAGACACCCCCATGTCCCCCTCCGCCACCAACCCCCCCGCCTCCACCCGCCCGCCCGGTGCTGCTGTCACTGCTGCTGTATCTCCGTCCTCCCCGTCCGCAAGGCTTCCACCTCCTACCAGCTCCACCTCCCCGCTCCACGGCCGCCAGTCCCACACCCCAGGACCCCCCTCCGCGCCCTCCTGCTGCTTCTCTAAGGGCCTCCCCCCCGGTAGGGATCCCGGACCAGCTCCCCGGCGAGTGTGGCCGTTTGGCGGCACCTGACCGCCCAGCGGCTGAGGCGGGTGTGGGTGAGTGGGCTGAATGGAGCCTCCGCTGTCCTGCTGCTGCTGGGACCAACCCTCACCCATGGGGAGAGGCACCTGGACTGCCGGACCGCCTGCTGCTGATGCGGAGGCGGCGGCGGCAGCAGCACCCAGGTCGTTCCGCTGCCGCTGCTGCTGCTGCTGCTGCTGCTGCTGTTGCCGAAAGGGATGTAGCGCCTGGTGGTATGGGCTGGCCTACGAGGCCAGTGACGGCGGCGGGTAAGGGGTGTGGCAAGACAGGAGCGCGCGAAACGGGTCAGGGGACCTTGGCACTTGGGTGGGTGGTCGGGCCCAAAGGGCCGGGGTACGGGGAAAGGGGGGCGGGAGAACCGGGACGCTACCCGAGCGACGCATAAGGGGACCGAGGAAGGAGAGCTCGCGGAGACCTAACCCGGCGCGAGCCTCATTCCCACAACTGCCGGGGGCACAGGGCGCCGGCCTCACTCTCCAAACTGGACCTCCCCCCCCCCAGAACAACCCCCAACATCCGCCAACTGTGGGGCAGCAACCCGACTCGCAGACACCGACCCGGGGAGGGCGTTCTGACACCCGGGCGGCAGGAGCTGAAGGCGGGTGGAGGCGGCCAGCTGCCCTAACCCACATCCCCAATCAAGCACTTCATTCCCGCAACCCTGTCTCTGTCCCACTCCCCACCTCCGCTTACCTGCAAGGGAGGCATGGGTCCGTTTGTTCGCAGCGATGGTGGGTTCAAGATCATCTGCCGCTGCGGCTGTTCACCCTCGGAGGAACCCCAACCACCTGTGCCCTCGGCCCCTTCCTCCCTCGCTCGCATGTGCAGCTGCTGCTGGCTGTCGTGCTGCTGCTGCTGTTGATGGTGGTGGTGGTGCTCCTGCAGCAGCTGTTGGGGGCTGGCTCCGAAACCCGCCACCGCACCCCGGAGGTGCGAGGGAAGGCCGTCCGGCGAGGGTTGCCTCAGGGGGTGTTGCCGAGGTGGTGGCGGCTGCTCGGACGACAGCAGCGCTCCGCCCCTCCCGCCGCTCATCGCCGCAGCACCCTCCCCTTGGCCGCGGCCGGAGCTCAGACGCGACCCGGCTTCGCCAGCCCCCCCCAACCCCTCCTGCTCCCTCTCCATCGCCCCCACGTCTAAACCCACACGGGGGGCATCACGGAATATGCTGGGCATGTCCAACTCCAGGCCAACAGGAGGTGGGCGACCCAGTCCCGCCTCTTCATCTTGCATCTTCTTCGAGTCAGCGTCAACAAAGCCGCCGCCAGCAGACCCCAGCCCTGCAGCTTTTGCCCCCGCTGCCAAGCCGTCCGCCATCCCAAGCATCCCGCCTGCTGCCGGGCCCTGCTGCTGCTGCTGCTGCTGAAGCGCTCGCAACATGTACGTCATGGCAGGGTTGGTGAGCCCCGCAGCAGCCGCCATGTTGGCCAGCATGGGCGCGTTGCCTGCCCCTGCAGCCGCCGCCGCCCGCATCATTTGCTGCCGCATCACCTCCATAGCTGGCAGCCCACTGCCTCCACCGGCAGCAGCAGCAGCAACAGCCGCCAGCAGCTGCTGCTGCTGCTCCAGGGCACCTGCACCTGCACCCCCACCCCCACCCCCACCCGGCAGTGGCCCGGGAAGCACCCCAGGATGGGGCCCGCCCGGCTGGGGTGCATTAGGGGGTCCCCGGACGCGGGGCCCCCCAAAACTCCCCGCTGGTCTCGCAGGTGGTGGCGGCGGCGGCGGCGACATCAGGGGCGGCCTACCAGGCCCAAGGCGGCTGCCGGCGGGGGCGGCAGCGATGGCGCCCCCGCTTCGACCCTGCATCATGAGGCTCCCGCCAGATCCCGGGCCGCCAAAAGCTGCACCCCGCCCCAGGCCTCCTCTCCCTCCCCTGCCTCCGCTAGCAGGACCGCCGGTAACGCCATGCATCATGACTGGGCCCCCAGCGGCACCGTTGGGCCGTACACCGCCACGGCCCGACATTATCTGTCCCATGAGCCCCATGGGGCCCCTAGCCTGCATTTGCATTTGCAGCTGCATGGGTAGGGGTACTGGCATGCCGTTGGGCAGGCGCCCCATGCCCGGGGGGGGAGGCATGAGGCCACCGGGCAATGGCACTGGGGTTAAGATGGCAGGTCGCATGCCGGGTGGGAGGCCGCGGGGTCCGGGCATGAGCCCCAGACCGGGACCTCGGCTGCCGACACCAGGCTGCTGCGCTCCAGGGCTGCCGCCGCCGCCGCGGCCGGCGCCGCTGCGTTGCCCTCCTCCTCGGCCGCCATGCCGCCGAGCGTCCTCCGTGACTGCGCCAGCTGTGCCAAGTTCCTCAAAGTACGCGGCAGGTATCCCCCGCTGTGGCCCAGGTCCCTTGAGGCCCCGCTCAGCCTGTAATAGTCCGGACAAGACCGGACAGACAGTTGCAGTCGAAGTCCAAGAAGCATGGTGGTATCCGCACAGCTACTGGCACAACCGCGCAACAATAAACCGAAAGTGATCCTTTCGAGGCACTTTTAGAGCTTCTAAAAGCGCATTGGCCCCGGTACGCCCTTCGCACGTTTGGCACGGCTGCGCACCTGCTTGGACTCCTTCGCAGTTTCGGCCAGTCCACCGTTGGCGTCAGGCTGCCCACCAACGGCGGTGCTGGCGCCAGCTTCAGCGCCCGCTTCCCTGTTGGCAAACGGGATTACAAGCGGCCCAGCAAGACAACCGTCAAGGGCAATTCCGATGGTCGGCGACGTACAGCTTTCCCCCAGATGCAAACACGCCCATCTAATCGCGGCGCCGCACCTTGCTGAGATCGGTTCCAACGCCACACCTTCCTCGAGGTACTCCCCTGCTTGCAAGGTAAGTTGGGAGGAAACAGACGGGACGATCGATGCCTCCTCAGAAAGGTCAGCTTGCATCCACATGTCCCCTTGGATGTTTGATTGCATGTGCGGTGCTTACGGAAAAGCTCGTCATCGTCCCCAAAGTCGTCTGCGTACGTTTCCTCCTCCATAACTGACGCGCTGTAATGCAAGACTGCCTTTACCGGCGCTTAATTAGTTTTAATATATACCCTTCCTATCAGTCCTGTAACAATACAATGCTACTTTCTTGAAGAAAGTCACGCCGGCAACCATCGCAACGTGTTCCATCCATTCCATATAAGTGCGCGCATGAATAGCTCCTTGTAACAATTGTACTTATTTGGTGAGACTGCTCGTGTGACTGAGGTGAAGGCTCATAACAGTTTCGGAGCGATAAATTAATTGCAACAAATATAGTGTCAGCAAGTGGGATAACTCTCACAGCATATCTCAGATGGCTCAGGCATTACTTATTTCGCAGACAGTATACCTCCGGACGCCGAACTGGAGGCCTGACAACTTCAAGAAAGCCGGGAGTTGAAATGTCAGCCGTAGACCTCGCCGATGCTATTATACGTGGAGCAACAGTGGCAATAGTACATTATTCGGCAGAGGCTGCATCACGGGAGCTGCCCTGGGACGGTAAGCCGTTTCCGCTCTCCAGCTCCAAGTTGCTAGCGTCGCATTTTTGTAGCCTGTATGCGTCTTGGCAGGCAAGGGGAGCCTCTAAAACGCACTTTACGTTGTCTTGGAGTTGTACGCGTGTTTGTGGATTGCCGAAGTTGGCCCGTGGGACATTTTAGGCCGACATATGATCTCATGTAAACGGTCATCCCTTTAAGTGGGCCTTGCAAGGAAAGTTTTAAATGTCCTTCCCCTGTAAAGCCCACGGTGTCCTTGCACGGTGCAAGCGTCTGCCAAGCCTAGCGTCCACATGACACCGTGCAAGCCTATCCTAGAGCCGTCCACGTTAAGCATTCATTGGGCATACTGATCATATGGCGGCCGGTCCTGCGAGATGATTCTGACTCGTCCTGTTGCCACCCTTCGGTCAAAGTACACTCAAGGGCTAGCACGTCAATAGCGCCGCCCCCGTGACCCCCACAGGCTTTGGTGGCCTTGTACGAATTTGCGACGATGAAAACTTGCGCGAGCAGGGCGTCGTGCGCGCAGTTTCTCAGCAATCCAACCCGGTCCAACGGCAAACGAGCATCAAGTCACCGCCAACCGAAGCCATCACAGCCGCACAGCTCGCTGCAGTGGGCCAACATGTTAATCGTCCTGACGACAGGACAGGGACAGCGGCATGCGGTCTGGCAGGAAACCCATCTTCATGGACGGGACCCGCTGCGCAGCTGGTAAACGCGACAGGTGCGACCTAGTGCCACACAGGTGCTGGCTGGGGCCAAGTGGCGCCAGTGTCCTATCTTCTGTGAGCGGCTGTCGGCGGCGATGACGGCGGCTCTGTGGCGTGGATGTTGATGATGTGGAGGGGGTCCTTCAGTCAATGAATTGGATATTCTGAGTGCGTGCTACCACATGCGCGGGAAGCTGTTTTGCTTTGTGGTGGAAGGATCTTCCTTACGACTTGCGGGCACAGCAGTCCACCTCACTAGCGTTCTACCCGTGAGTTACGTTGCCCGTGATTCTAGGCCCCATCAGCATGCGGCTACTAAGTGAGGGTACTCTGCCGGGCCGTGAGTCATGCCCAGTCCAGTATTCGCGACTGAGCCGCACCTCGGCAGATTGCTCCTTCCTCCACATCCCCCCCTCCGTTCACAGGTCCGCCTGCAACCCGATCGCACCAATCCCAAGGAACCTCACACAGCACATCACCTCTTCCGGCCACCACAGCCCCACAACCCCGGGATCACGAACTACCTTTACACGCCCCTGGAGCATCCAGAGGACCAGCTGTGCCGGGGGAGGAACCAACGCCACAAGCAGCGGTAGCAGCAGCAGCCTTATCAGACCCAAGTCCGGTTGGAGGTCTAGGGAGGGCGCAGGCCAGTGCGGGCCCACGGCGTGTTCCCTCCTGGGTGCGGGAGTACGTCCTAGGGGAGGAGGTGGCCGGAGCGGAGAAGGTGTAGGACCCGCGTGGAGCCACCCGTGATTCTTCCTTGCCCATTCCACTGGGTGGGGTGATGCCTTGCGGATTGAAATGAAGCTGGCAGCGCGTGAAAGTGCCGAGGGCTAATGTTAAGGTGCGTATGTATGTATGTAGATAGGGCTGTGTAACGGGCCAAGATGGCACCCGGCGGTGACCTTCAGTCCAGGGATGGATCTGCTTTTATGGCTCAGTGTATAGGAGCACGCGAGGAGGAAAGGTGGGGAATGGCAGACCAACTAACGCCGTTACATGATGCAACGGTGGTCCGTAGACGGAAGTAGCCGCCTCGTGCCTTTCCCAAGCCATCTATCTCTGTTTCCTGGAACCGTGGGACGCGTTTCTTCCTGTCTACGTATACTAGAACTCGTGTAAGGCGCCACATGCTTTTGCGGCCATGAAAACAATGCGGTGGCATAATCCTCACCCGCAGCACGGTGGGGGTTGGTTGGTGAGTGCGTGCCGGCTTCTATGGTCAGATTGGATGAATCTATGCCATAAGAGATTACGTTTTTCGTCACAATCTTTTATACTATAAGAACAGGATGCGCTGTAAAAATTGCTGCACGAGAAATGGCTGTGATATGTTGACAGGGTGGGCATAGTTTGCGAAGAGGGCTGTCCGGCAGTTAGGACGGTCTCCTTCCCGCTGTCCCTACCCCTTTCCTGGCAACTTAGCGCCAAGCTTTGTTCAATTGCCAATGCCAACTTAAAGGTTACCTTATGTACATTATATGTGAAACGGACGGAGAGCTACCTCATAGCCTCCTCATAGCCGTGAGGTTGAAATCTCTGCTGTCTTCCAGTGCATGCTGGGATGTACTGCAAACATACTTGGTTGTGTAAGCAAATTCATTACCATGGGTTCTGATACAAACGTTAGCGTTATTTACTATGCCATCCTGTTGTACCTTGGGATTGCAGGTTTGCCGTAATCGGCTTCCGATGAGTCGCACTTTCCAGGCCAAAGGATAGCTGACTATAAACGGTGGTTTAAAACACAGTGATGTGGATAGGAAACTAAATCGTTTTTCCGTGTTAGGCATTGTGCAGTGTTTGCCATCAATGCCCAGTTAAACCATTAAAGTAGGGTCTACCATACTTAATCATTTGCAAAGTATATTTGGTGAAGTGTTCGGTCGAATCTTGCAGCTGGGTGACAAAGGCATCGCTCGAAAGGCTCCCCGTTTCTGTGTTTTTTCATAGGCAGCTTGGGACCACGTGGGCAGAAGGTGTCTTCGTCCACGTTTATCTGTACCATTTGGTTCGCCCTCTCTTGGTGTTGAGCTGTGGGAAGCTGAAGCTTCTTGCAGGAGAGCCTAACGCCAGTTAAGGAAAAGGAGGATTTCCGATCAGGAACATGACGAATTTTAATGCGGAGGTATCGGAGGAGAGGGAGCGGCTGCTGGGCGGAAGGACGAGTGAGCGGGATGTCGCTTCCGTTGGTGTGGCTTCAGCAGCGGCATTGCCTTCTGCAGAACATCCACAGCACGACGTTGATGAAAAACGTGCAAGCCATAATGTGCTAGTCATCCCTGCGACGTCACAACAACCTAGCTCTACTATCGGGAGCACTGGAGCCAGCGGCACCGGCCCGCGACCTCCGGCACACGCGAGAACGTCTTCGCAGGACAGCTTGAAGAGTAACATTAGTAGCAGCAGCGGCAGCGGGCCGTCAAGCGCAGGTGCAGCGCCCAAAGGGGAGTCGGGTCTGTGCCGGATATGCCTCGAGGAGGACTCCCTCAACAACCTCGAGCAACCTTGCGCCTGCGCGGGAACGCAGAAGTATGCGCACCACGAGTGCATCCAGGTGAGACCCAGGGCGGCTTAGGCTGTGGTTGATGCTATCTGTGGGGTTTCGAAGCACTTGGGGCTTCCTAGCATCTAGACCTTTCCCCCGAGGATTTTCTGCCATGGATGGGGATCGGCCACCATTTTGTAAGTATCCATTAGGTGTTGGTTGATGCTCGAAGGCGCCTGATGGAAGTGCGGCACGGCCCACGGCGCCATGCACGGGCACAGCAATGTCGTCATAGGGTTTTTCAATCGGGCCCAACATCCCTTGAACCTTTCGCTCACATCTGTGCCGTGTTAATGTTCTTTCCTGCCTGTTTAGCTGCACTGATATTCCACTACCCTCCTCTGCTTGCTCCACCGCAGCGCTGGGTGAACGAGAAGGGCAACCTGCGCTGCGAGATCTGTGACCAGCAATACCGGGGAAACTTTTCAGTGCCGCCGCAGGGTGCTGCTGGCGCGGACGATCCCGGCAATATGTTTTCTTCGATGTTTGCCATCCGCATGGATCACGCTGGCGAGCCATTGGGCGGCCACCACAACAGGCCTGCACTGGACTTCCTTGACGAGTCCGACCACTACTACCAACGTAACCCGTTGGCGTCCTGGTGCTTCACATTCGTGATCTTCGTCATGTTCCTGGTATGTTTGTGCGTATGTGCATGTGCGCACGTACGTGGACCCATGGGCCATGACTTCGCAAGTCCTGCTGATAGCCATAAAGCGTTTATGTGGGGTTTGGGGTTGCCGCCTCGTTAGGTCGCCTTGAAAATTGGGGCACGCCTTCATTTCATCTTAAGAGGTGGTCGTATGTGCGTGCGTTTACATGTGCCGTTTGATATGTGACGGCGGGGAGGGAAGCATGGCAGTCGATTGGTGCATCGGCCGTCCATATATCCGCTGATATAGAGGATTGGGAGTCATCCACGTGGATCTCGGTTGCCGGTTGATCCGCAAGCAACAGACGAGGGCAATCAAAGGATGGGGATGCCAATAAGACGGCGCAACACCAGCAACATACTTCCGCGTAGAGTGAGACCGCGTTTTATGGCGGTCAAAGCGCGGATTAGCTCACGGCTGAGCTGCTGAGTGTATGGCTGAGGATTATTGCAGGGCCCCACGCGGCGTGGGTGAGGCTGAACTATTGGAGGACGCTAGCATAGCGGTGACGTGAGGGTCTTGGCGACATGATGTGGGATGCGGATGGCTTACCTTGGCTCAAGCTATCTCCCATTCTCCCATTCTCGCAGGTTGTGTTGCATCACACCATGATAGTTGCGGATGGCATGGACGGCACTGGCCCCTCCCAAAGCAGCGGTGATGATACTGACGACTACGCCACCTCTCTGACCCTCTTTTTGTTTTGGATTGGAACCAAGGTGAGGCCGCGCGTTCCTGTGTATGGCACGCGTGGTTTGCAGCATCCTCGCATCACAGTTTGGCTGCAATGATAAACCATTTGTGAAACGACACATGCGTTGCGTTATTTCAAGTGCACACTGTTTGTATCTCGCTGTCTGGGAAGTTATCGTCACCGTTTCTCTGATCAAATTGCGCGTAAAGTGCGCTAATGACCCCTTGACAGGCTTTCCTAATTGGTATTCCTCTGTACACGGTTATGAGGATTGCCGCCCGCCAAGCGAGGCGGGAGCAGTACGAGGCCATGCTGCGCTCGACTGCGTTTGAAGCTCCGGCTCGACGCTACGTGTGGCGAATGCAGCTCAGGGACCAGGAGCGGGGGCATGGCCATCTACCCGTTTAATTGGTCGCAGCAGTCGCAGCGCGGTTTCAGCAGCTGATTCAGAGCAGGTTTTAAGGTGCTCCAGGTTTTCTGCAGTCTGCGTGGTTTCGGGCTTCTTGTCGGGATTTGGTACCGCGGGAAGAGGTGTGTCGTATTAGTTGATAGCAGTTGATTGGCTGTCAGCCATGTGCGTGCTAATGGCGTCTGTTTCGTAATTGCCTGTACAGTATAGGACTGCCACACAGCGAGCATTGTGTTTAATATCTTGTATGTATAATCTGTGCTCGGTTGTCCCACAGCATTAGGAAGTCGGTCTAATTGCTTGCACGGCTTCTGGGCTAGGTGGTAAGTACCGAAGTTGGGGCCTGTGCACGATGGTGCTGAGCAGGCAAAGACAAGTCTTAAGCATTGTTGCGAGCTTTGAGGATTATGCATGATGTCCTTTGGATATGCTTGGTCGCTGAATTTGAGCTTAGACCAGTTTGACATGTGGTTCAGATGATAGGTTTGGCACCATTTAAGAGGTGAAACACGAGATAATCTCATCCCCCCAATAAAGGAAAACACCCATGTCCACCACCCACCGAAATGATCAGACCTAGCATCTCCGCTCCATTGTGGCCCCTATGCAACTCAATCCCTTGTAACATGCAAGCGCGCCTTTCGTACACTACTCATACACTCAGCGTGTCACGACACATTTCGTCGTTATGTCACTGTTATGCTAATATCACGTCGTGAAAGACTCTCCACATCCGCAAGTCCCCTTGGCGTTTGGGTTCACAAATACAAACTCCTGCCTGCAAGCAGCAATAGCAATTTCGCCGAGTTCTTAGCTGCTCACAGATGGAAGGGGGCTACTGCGCGTCTTCGCAGCACGCAACAGGCCGCACGTACCTTAACTTGTCCTCAATGTAATCCATCTTGGTACCCAATACGTGCATCAGAGCCGCCGGCTCGATGAGTATGCGCACCCCCTTGTCTTCAACTAGCTCATCGAATTTTCCCTTGGCATCTACCGCACACATAGGGAAAAGGTCAAGCAAGGAAATCGCACGCCATGGGACCCACATGGTATGGCAAAACACACATACCTGCATAGTTCAACGTGTAGCTCAAGCCGCTACAGCCACGCGTTTTCACACCAAGCTTTAGATATTCCTGGAAAAAATATGTTACATAAGCTACAGCAAAGCGACCACTCAAGAACATGCATGCGCTTCACGCACCTTGTGTCGCTTGCTCAGGAGCTCCCGGACTCGGTCTGCGGGGCACGAGATTTGCATACAACATCAAGCGCGAGCTAAGGGTTATACTTATGTCCGCGGTGAAGTCGACGCACCTGCAGCTGCCTCCGTCAGCTCTAAAGCCGCTTTTCTCGTCCTGGTATTGCGAGTAGCTTCTTTTACGGCTTCTGCCAAGCAGCTAAGGGTCGCCTTCATGGGCAGCCTAAAAGCTCTCCAATATTGCAGACCTAACCTTTCAATACAGTAGTAAAGTGACCGAAGCAGCAGATACGCAAAAGCGCCTTAACGAAAAATGCTACCAAATGATTTTGCATGCAGGAGGTACTGTAAACATAACCGGATTGGGTTATTTTGGAAGATTGGTGTACTACGTTGCCACATGATTGTTGCCACGGCAAAGCTTCGCCTATGCTGTAGCTATCTGAGTGTGAGATCGTTCCTGTTTATTACAATATTTTTTGCTGTGATATCCTGCGTGAACATTTGTCGACCTGACAAGGGGCTATCCCTTCTTGCGATGTTTACTGTAATTCATTACGGTATTATTAGGGTGCCTTCTTGAGATAGGGGAATAACACCCCAGGCGGTATATGGGTTGAAACAACGCGTGTCCCGAAAATACGTACTAGTTTAGTGTTTGTAAGCACTTCCACATAGCCATGGCTGGAGAGGAGATTGCCACACTCAAAGCGCAAATGGCTGACAGGTATGATAGACCTTGCGCCACAAACCCCCGCAGCAGTTGCGGTTAATTTGATCTTTGGCACACTGGTGGTCTGGCGCCTTCGCTTAATCCACCTATACCCATTACCCTCTGTGGATGCTCTGAATTTCTCTGCGGGTACTGGGTGTTACAGGATAAAGCAGTATGAGAGCAAGCTGGCAGCCCTTAACGCCATTAATAGCGCCTTACAAAAGGAGAATGACAAGCTGCGCGAAGAGCTGGCTTTAGCACAGGATCCAACCACTGATGCAGGTGGGGACGTCAACGCAGCCGGCGGGGTGACTGGGTTGGGTGACTGTGTGGGAGGACCGGCGGTTGAGCCGGGGGGAAAAAGGGAATTGTCATCAACTTCATGAAGTCGAAGAAAGGCCCTCAGTGCGCGCACACACCTCTCAAGGGGCAACCGGCAACCAGCTGGCACGGCCTGGCTCACCCTTTCCCCGCACGCACGCACACAGAGGAGGAGTTGCTGGAACTGAAGGAAGAGTTTGCGAAGCGGCTGGGGGCGGCGGATGTCACTATCCAGGCCCTTAAGGTGCGGCGTGCAGCGGCGTGCAGCGGCACGCAACCGTCAACCACCGCAACCGGCCCTACAGCTTCCCACTCCCGTGCCAATCGAGTGTTGGACCTTTTGTGTTGGACCCATTCCCTGTGAGGGGCGTCTGGATCAACTGCAGTGCCATACAGCATACGGCTGTCCGGGGGTTTGGGCCTTAATCATGCTTTTGGTGCTATCAATATAACTCCTTTTTGCGAGGGGCGAGGAGGCCGTTGTGGGGCTGGGGTTCGTGGCTAGCATTCCGCAGCGAGGGGCTCGGGACCACGTTCACTGGAACGCCCTCTTGCTCGTACCGGTTGTACCGGGTCCGACCCCGCACCTGCGGCCAGATCCCCCTGCGGCCGCTAGCGCTATTGGCCGTACCTTCATGTCGACTGCTTACCCTCCCTATGCTCCAGGAGTCCAAGGATGTTTCCCCCTTGATTGCCCCGCCCCCCCACGGTGCGTTCCTTCTCTCCATACTCCTCACTGCCCCCTCCCTTTGTGGACACCTGCAGGATGAGAAAGCTCGCCTGCAGGCCCAGCTGAGCCAGGCGGCAGCGGGGGGGTCCGCCAGTGAAGCCCGGCTAGCGGACATGTCCAGCACCATTGCGCAGCTGCGGGCTGAAGGGGAGGCGCTGGCTAGGAAGGCGGGAGAGCAGGAGGCAGCGCTGAGGAAGGTGAGGTGGGAGGGAAGCGGACGGAAGAAGTTTCGAACACGAGAAACAATTTCTCCCCTGGTGCATAGGGGGTTACGGAGCGGACAGGAAAGCTTGGCTAATCTGTCGTCTAGCTCTGTCCATGCCGCCCCAACTCTTTCATGCAAATGTGCGTTTATTTCCCTGCGGGCTCTACTAGAATCCCGGCAATAGCTTTCCGTATCGTGCCCCCGCTCTCAGGCCCGGGCGGTGCTGAAGGATGTGGAGGCGGAGCGGGACAGGCTGTCAGCCCGACTCAAGGTACGTCCGGGGGCCAGAGGGAGGGGCCGGAGGACGGGTTGCACCAGAAATGCGGCGCCGCTGAATTGTATGCGTGGATGTAACCTCGCTTTCAGGAGGTCACAACAGCGATATTTGCCATGTGCTTTAAGGGTGGATATGGGGACACTGGACTGGGTTGGGCCGAGGTAGCTACGCCAAGACAGCATTGCGAGCTCGCTGCGACCTTGCTCTCTCTCTTGGGAAGAGGACGGCAGGCGGATCGGTGGGGTAGCTGCTACTGTCTTACGACTGTCTCCTGTTGTGCTGTATGCGATGTACTGCTTCGCACGCTGTTGCCCCGGGCAGTGAATGCGCTCCAGCGGCCCCTTCCGCGACAGTGCTTTCTGGTGGCGGGCGGGGGGAAAGACGAACCCCAAAGGAGGGGGAGGGGGACATCGCGGGTGCCCGCATGTGACACCGGGGAAGGGAAGAGGCTACAACACGCTGGGTTGCCTCCTGTGCATCGGAACAGGTGCTCGAGACGCAGCTCATGGAGTCACAGGAGCGGGCGGCGGCGGCGACGGCCACGGCGGCAGCGCAGGTGGGCACAGGGTTGGTCCCGAAGCTATAGGACGGCCTAGGGGCAAGGGGGGACCTTTCCGTGTCCAGGCTGGCCAGTATATGACGAGGAGTCTTATGGCAGGGTGGCTCAGGCTGCGTCAAGCCATGCACCGCCACTCCGCCGTTGTTCTTCCGGCCAGGAGGACCGTACTCGGACCTGCAGAGCGGGTGATCAACACGATGCTGGGTGTGAAGACGTGTTGTGGTCTCTGGCCTTTTGCCTGACATGACCCACCTGTCCGATGCCGTTGTCTTGTGTCCACTGGTATCGCTGCGGGGCTTCAGGCAGAGGAGGCTGAGCGGGAGATCGCGGCCGTGCGGATGGATGCTAAGAGACTGGTGGCGGAGGCGAGGAGGGAGGCGGCGGAGGCGCAGGCCAGGGCGGAAAGCGAGGTGAGGCGCGGGGGGGTGGTAGCGGGGTGGTAGCGCTCCAGCGGGAAGAGGGATGGCGGGAGAACAGGAGGCGGCAGGCAGCCCGCGGTCCGGTTCTTCCCCCTTCATTCCCTTGCGTCTGCTGCCCCTCCCTCCCGAGCCACCCCTTAAGGCCCCGGCCCCGGCCCTTTGATGGTCGTAGGCCGCTCGTGGCGGTGCGGAGGTTGTCGCCGCTGCCCGGGAGCGGGAGGGGGCTTTGGCGGCCACCATTGCGGACCTGCGGGCGGCGCTGAGCGGTCTGGAGGCGGCGGCGGCGGATCGGGAGGAGGCGTTGCGGCGGCAGTGCGGCAGACTGGAGGAGCGAATACGGCAACTGGAGGTCCGCCGGGGGGGAGGGCACGAGGGGTCCCACATTGGTGTGTATACGTGGGGGCCGTCTGCAGACCTTGGAAGTTGGAATTAACTTTGCATTCGTTCTGTTTCTGTATGTATTTTCACCTTTCCCTTTTCTAGTACATGCTTTCCCCTCTACTGGGCCCCCCTTACTCTGTATGTATGGAACGTAACGTGGTAGGGAGAGAAGGAGGATCTCGCAGCCACCACTACAGAGGCCTCCAGGCCGCTACTCAAGCAGATTGAGAGCATGGCGGCAGCGGCAGCAGCAGCTTCGGAGGCAGCGCAGGAGGCGGAGGCGAAGTTGGTTGCCCGGCTGCGAGCCACGGAGGCCGCGCTCACGGCAGCGGCGGACGCGGAGCGGGCAGCGGTGGGGCGTGCGGCTGCAGCTGAGGCTGCTGCCGCTGCTGCAAAGGAGGCCGCGGCGGTGGCCGGAGCTTCCGGTGCGGATGCCCGGTCCCGATTAGAGACGTTGCAACGACATGCGATGGCGTTGGAGGCGGAGAAGGTGCGGTGCGGTGTGCTCGTGTGTGCGTATGTATGTCTGTGGAGCCGGCAAAGCAACAAGAGGCCTCAAAAGCCAAGCTAGCAACGAAAGGGAAGACCTTGAATTGGTGGGCGTGTTGCAAATGTTGTTGTATCCCTCCACCCCGACCTGCTGGTTCCCAACTTCAGTCGAGTGCCGAGGAGCGGCTGGCGGCTGCGCTCGGTCGTGAGACCCAGCTGCGGGCCGAGCTGGAGAACAGCCAGAGGGAGCTGGGGGAGAAGCTGTGGGACGCGGAGGAGCGGGTGAGGGTGGGGGGTTAATGGGGTAATGGGCGGGGAGGTCATGTAGTAGCGGCGGAGGTGATAGAGGAGCCCACGGAGTTGAGTGGGGCTGCTGGAGATGAGGGCTGTTCCCTCGGTTGGGTTTGGTTGGGTTGGAAAGGGCAATAAGGTTCTGGTTGACAGCTGCTGCCCTGCCAGATCGGCGGGGGGCGGCTCTCTTAGTCAACTTCTTTTGCTTTTGCTGCTTTGGCCCTGGGCGGCTGACCAAGTCATCGAACGTAATCCTACTGAGACATCTGTTGTCTACCCCTTCCAAAATGTTTTTTTTGCGTGGGTTATTTTTACTTTTCCATCTACGTTTACCCACCCCGTTCATAGAGCCCCTTCTTCCGCCGCTCTCGTTGCACCTGCTACCGCAGGTTCGCGCATTGAAGGAGGAGCGCGAGGAGCTGCTGGCACGGCTGGAGTCCGGGCTGCAGATCGGGGCCAGTGGGCCACGGGGAGCCACCGCACCTAATCAGCGCTCGTCAACATCTTCAGTCACGACGGCGACGGCTACTGCGGCCGCAACAGCGAATGGTAGGGCCCATGCGCCCTCCAACACCACCGCAGGCACGGCCACCACAACGGACAAGCCGCCGGGTGAGCCCGCAACTCACAGCGGCCGGCACACTTCGCCCAGCGGGGGCCCCGAGGGAGGATGGCTAGCGGCAGAAGAAGAGGAGGAGCTGGATGACGTGCTCAAGGCGCTTGTACGGCAAGCAGCTGTAGCAAGGGGGACGACCGGGAACGTGGGTGGACAGATTACAAGCTCTAGTGGAAAGGCCCTTGTGAACGGGGGAAGTGGCGTTGTCGGGCCGCCCCTGAGCGACCCTGCTGCGGTGGCTCGCGCGTTGGAGTTGTTGCAGTCACGGCTGAAGGCTGCTGAGGCCGCGCGTGAGGGCGCTGCTGAGGCGCTTTGTGCGGCCTTGCAGCGAGCGGATGCAGTGGCGAGTGGCGCAGCGGAGGCGGAGTCTCTTCGTCAACAGTTGGAGGAGGCCACTGCCAAGGTGGACTTTTTGCTGGAGCTGCTCGGTAGGTTGTGGAATGCACGTTATCATGACCTATGGCTATGTGAGCCATACGTGCCTTTAGGTTCGGCATTTTTTTTGGGGGGGAAAAAAGCAAGCTCGCAGAGGGCCCAAATTCGAACTGAAAGGGGTGGCTACCACAGACCCTATTACTGGTTGGAGATCACTCCCTGTTCGGTGTGGTGCGGGCGCAGCACTGCACTCTTGTGTGTTAGCAGTTCGTCTAAGCAGTTGCTATGCCGCGTCAGCCGGCCTCGCACATCCCTAGATTTTGCCCAACACGAGCAACTCGCCTGTCTTCCCGGGATGCATTCTCTTTTTTCCCTTCCCTTCCTCAGCCCTTTCACCCTCTTTCCCCCTTTCGCTGCGCCTGACTGCTCCCAGGAGAACGAAACGAGTTCATCGAGCAGCTGCAGGTGGGTCGGCACATGTTCTGGAGCTGTGAGCTCGATTGGAATAGCTATTTGTATGTGTTTTCTTGGGGAGCCGCACGGCGCGGTGATATGTGATGGCGTTTGGGCGTTGCCTGCCCTGTCAAGTAACTGCTGGGTGGTTGAGGCTGGCTGGCTGCTCTCAACCTGCCAGCCGCTGAGGCATGGAGCGGTGCCCCTCACTCTCTGGTACATGCTGTGTGTTGGTGTGCTGCGCTGCCCGTAGGATGACATCAAAGAGATGAAGGGCATCTTTTGGAAGCAGCTGGAGGAGTGCGTCGCGCAGCTCAATGCCGCACAGGCAGATGCTGCACGGCTCCGATCTGCTCAGGGGCACGTGCCCCATGCCGCGTGCGCACCCTTGACTTCAACGCCGTCCTTGGCTTCGGCATCAGGGCCAGAGCCGCCACGG
Source organism: Volvox carteri f. nagariensis (assembly GCF_000143455.1). Lineage (NCBI taxonomy): Eukaryota > Viridiplantae > Chlorophyta > Chlorophyceae > Chlamydomonadales > Volvocaceae > Volvox > Volvox carteri. The sequence continues at coordinate 1,007,021 of NW_003307587.1, read as the reverse complement.
TCCTCGCTGCCAGCAGCGTCAGGCGAGGTTCCACCTTCTGCCGCTGCTGGTCTGCGGAAGCATCCCCTCCACAAGCTCAAGGATAAGGCACGATGAGAGCAAGTTCTGCTCGTTGTTGAGCCATTTCATGCAGCCGCCTGCCTGGTCACCCCTGGTGTACTGGCAACTGTAACTCAATTGTGTGAGGGACCCCATATGTGTGTGTGTGTGTTACACCTCGGTTGTGTTTCCCAGAGAGGTGTAACGAGTGCCCATACACGAGCCAGCAGAGGCCCAAGAGCCTAAGAGCCACAAGTTACGTAAAGGACATAGTACAAAGCAAATAGTTCCCCAGTACCCCAGCAGTATACACACGAGGAAGATAAGGACACTATTGAACTTTGACCGACTCTGTAGATACGAGTGCGTCAGTCAAATGCTGTGTACCAGGCGGGCCAGCTTCGTTTGCTCGCTGACCATCATAATCAATTTCATATCAGGATCGTGGCTAAAGAATACATCTGATAACTCTCGACATGCAGAATAAGCTGAGCATTCTAGATTCTAGAAGAGTACGATGCTCATCTTTCACCTTGTGCAGCACACGCAACTCACGTATCCTTTGCTCTCGTGACTTCCCAGCAAAGACACGATTCGCCGCTAGCGGCCAACAACACGTTCGAAAACTTCATCAAAGAACGGTGCATATCTGCCGGGATAAGCTTTTGCCGGATGTGTGGCAGCCGCCCGGTAGCCCCAGCCGAGTTTTCGAACGACAGACCCATCCAACGCGCATATTTCGCCATCATAACCCCCCCGTGGTTGCTCCCCATCCGACGGGAAATCCGTTGGACCTGTGCTTGCCGCATGCCCAGTCCGGGCCCCACACAACCCTGCCAACTCCGGAGTGTGCGTTTGGATTACGTGCTTACAGTGCATGCCGAATATCGATGCCACCACCGGCATCACACGGCTGGAGCCCTATCCGTGTGTCCTCGCTTCAGCTGTGCTACATGTTGCTCATAGCATGTGGGCTATGACAGTTGGCTCACTCGCTACGGCCGAGCGGTCCATAGGAATCCCGAGTATTGAACCTTCTGCTTGGTCATCCTGCCGAGTGTGGAGGAACGGCTCAATGCGGCTACTGCGGCTACTTCACGGCCCCAGTGAGTGGCAGCACTGATATGGATTTGCATGTGACATAGGCAGGAGGAGTACTCCTCCGTATTTCTGTTAGAAAACTTTCCACTACAGGTACCTTGGGCACGTGAGGTCGTCGGTCAGGCGCCATGCTTGAACTCTGTCCAGGCTGTGAGCAGTAATAGCATTACTGTGCCGACGCTCCGGCATAAACCCCCGATCAGAAAGCACTGTGCCGGCAGTCGTACCAGCTCTTGGGTAGGCCTGAGTGTTTCTTATCCAGGATCGTGTGTTCCCCTCATGAGAAAGGCTACTCCACGCAGGTTGGTGGGTGGGTTGGCATCTGCCGTGTGTGGTATGGCAGTCAGCTTGCATGTAGCTAGGTGCACGGGAGAATGTGGCATGTGTTTGTTTGTTTGCTTGTTTGTCTGTCCGCTTGTTTGGGGTTTTGAGGACTGATGGAAGTCCTTAAGAGGCCTTGCGTGTACGGAACTTAGGGGTTTGCCTTCGTTCTGCACCGATGTGGGCCGCTGTGAAGGGGCGGCAACGGACGTGTAAGGAGATGTCGGAGTGTAGGTGGGAGGGACCCTTGTCCTGGGAAGTTGGGTTGCTTGCCATTGGTTTGGTTGTTTGGGTGAATGTGTCTTTGAGGGTTGGATGTGGAGACTCGCGTACGGCACGTACATCTACCCGTACACCTACCTACCTATTGGTTGCCCACCTGGGTGGGGGAGTCCTTGCCATGCATGAAGGGCATTCGTAGGTTTGATTATGGCAGTTGAGGTACTCACACTCGACATCGCCCGGGAGAGGCGGGAAGGGGCTGCTGGAAGCGGAGTGAAGTGGCGGCCGAGGACCCCTCGGTACACCAACAGGCTTTCTGTATTGGGCTTCTAGAGCGGCTTGTTGACCATCGGCGGCTTGTTGACCGTTCTATCCTGCGATTGCATGTGCCTCCAACGGCTGCGGGCTACGATAATGCAAACTCAAACATGGAGATTATGTCTGCACTTTCTTTCTGGATTGAACGAATACGATTGTTTTACTTAGTCAGCAGTTGTAGGGGTTACGACGGGTCGAGACGGGTCGAGGGGGAGACGAAGAGGTCAGTGCGATCCGCGGTGACATTCCGATCAATTGCAGGCCACATCAAACATTTTTTAGGTAGCTTAACACCTGAAAATCATGTTTACGTCAATCAATTTTTCCAGCAGCTGTTGCTGTTGCTGATTCGCTTCGGCAGGGCAGGGCAGGGCTTCGGCTAACGGCTAAGTGAAGCTGAAACAGCAGCTCGAACGACTGGCCATAACGAAAATTAAAAAGATTGACAACAACGAAGACCAATCGTTCATCGATCACATGTGGTTTGGCCGACTGGGTGCTGCCTGATTTGAGCTTGGAATGGCAGTTGCCCGAGAACGAATAATCCATTTTCGCACGGAAGCTGTTTTCGCATACGGACAGTCGCGATGGCAGCTACCTTGCATAGATCAATATAATTGGAATCAAAATCGCTGAGCGGTTGATAGCTTGGGAGAAGGAAAAGCTCTACAGTCCGTCGAGAATGCGAAGCGACTGTACGAGAGGGTGTGAAGGAGGAAGTACGAATGCAGGTTAATGATCTCCAAAATAAAGTGTTTAAAGTGCTGTGAAAAGCACTCTCACATTGTTATTATAATAACGTTGATTACTACGATTGCGTGGCAAGGGTTGGAAACACAAATGGCCCCCAAGGGGCTGCTCTTCCTGGCTGCTCTGTTTGTAGGAGCATTCCTTGCATTCCCAGGTGAGCACAGTATGTATCTCCAGAAGACAACTGAAACCTTTTTGCCTGTACTAGCTGCTGCCTGCTATGTAAGGTTTTAATAACGGTTTTGGTCGGTTACGATACAAAGCGCTTAGATTTGCGCAGGACGGCATGCCCGCTTCCCGAACATTTGTATATCTCAGTTGCCATTCACACGTCTTGCTACCTATTGCATTGGCGGTGGAAGGATGCAGAACCAGTGGTGACATGTTGCATCTTTGCGAACGGGCAACACCGCATAGCCACCTGCACCACCTTGTTAATTCTTGCGTGCCGTATTTGTGCCAGGACGGCGCGCTGTATCCATTGTCAGTGAACATCGCGCAATTTGTCTGTTTTCGAAAGGGAAGGTCAAGGCATTTGTCAGGAAAACGGAGAAGCTGGTCTGAATAAACACCAACCAATGCCTAATTCTGACATTAAATTACTATTCATGCAAGTTTTGGAATTTACGTCCCGTGAATACAACGCGCAGGCAGCACAACGGGCCAACTTCTGCTGGCAGGTCGCCAGTCGCCGCCTCCGCCCTCCCGAACCGTCAACGTCACCGTGTACGTGGAAGGTGAGGACAGCTTCATTTACGAATGCATTAAAAATGAGAGGATCCCTCCGTACATACACACGGTGATAAGGTTTGTAAGCTTGTGAAGCGCGCACAAGCGACGCACATGAAGCCGTGTCGAATATACATACGAAGCGCGCGTTGCGAGCAGGGAATCCGTACAGTACTGAAAATCAATGTACAACGCACACATCGCTCATTCTTATCGTGCACAAATAGCAGGTATTAATGCATTATATTTTTCCACTTCGTTCAGGTACTGTCGTTGTCTACGTCTCCCATGGTCATCCCAATCAGAGCAGCAACGTGACCGCTGCGAGGCCGCCTCCTAAGATGGAGATTACCCACACCTTGACCGACAAGATGCCCAACGGCATTGACACGGTCGCCATGCGTATCGACTTCGGAGGCAAAGCTGATTCTTTGCTGACGACTGGCGATGTGATCCGCACACCCATCACGATCGGGCTCAGTGCAACTCAGGCTACACAACTTGGCCTGGGTACGTCCCTCCATTGGTGAATAAATGTTCTGTCTATACATTATTATATGCATACATATATATTAATGTATGTATGATATAATGATATATTAAAATCCGCCGACTCGCCGACGAGACAGCCGCATGTGATTTGCAGGGCCAGTTCGGTGTTTTATTTCGTTTAGGGCGAGGTCATTTTTTAATACTGATCAAGTGGTAGGTTTTCAGGAATTTGTTGTGATTTACTACCTAGGGGCCGGAGGGGCCCCCCAGAACCCCCCGGCAAGATACAAGTCCGCTTGCAAACCCACCATCGCCGATGTGTACTGGCGTTAGCAAACACTGTTTAAAGCCGTCTGGTGGGGATACTTTCATGTCAAATGTTAACTTCTCTGGTGGTTGTTCGCGGTTGGATTCCTTGGTTTAAGCATACTTTGCTGAGTTTGGGCTGGTCATATACGACATATCGCCTTCCGTGGCCCCCCACTGCTATTCTCTAATTCCAACTTAAAAGAGCTGTCCGTCATTTGGGGATGAAATCAAAGAACTGGACGAGGCGAGCCTCAATACAGACCTTCTTATCCATGCCCCAAATCCCATTTAATAAACTTATAGGGACATTACCGCTTAAGAAGAAAGACACTGCCAACATTTCGTCCGCCAACTGCGGCGTACATGTATGACTGTATGTGTATGTGTTGTACTCTTGCGCATTGAGCTGCTGCGCGAAAAACGCAGTAGGTACAGTCCATGGCTAAGCGTGTAGTGGTTTTCCTTTCTATTTTCTTGCGTGGCGGAAGCGGTTCATGAGCCTCCGGGTTCGTTTGAGCCGTACGTACGAGCTCGCTGAAGCTTGTACATTCAACCATCCATGACAATACGACAATCTTAGAAGAATGGTAACATATGAATAACCGAGTGCCATGCGTCCGGATTAGCTGACACGTACCATGGTGTTGTCATCCCAAGTACCGCTATCCGCCTACTCCACGGCTATCTGCCTTGCTTGTTGGTACAGTGGGACCTAAGGAATGCTGCCAGGCACACCGGTACACCGGCACATACACCGGCACATACACAGGCACAACCATTGTTTGCTTTTTCGCACTGAACCCATATATCATCTATGCCTATCTTTTTCTTTTCGTGCTTACATTTTTTTATTTATGTTTTCCGTACCGATACTTCTGTTATATGCGTGCATGCATTCAACAGCTACTGGAGGATCCAAATCCGGTCGCCGGCTCCTTAGCGAGGCACATGAGCGCGCCAGACGCATGGTGCTGGAATTCCACAACACCCGGCGCTCCCTGCAGCAAGCCAAGAGCCTTCTGGACTTGCTTCGCAGCCTCAACGTTACATCACTGGGGCAATCACCCAAATCATCCGTCGAGAATGTGCAAGTCCTCGCCCGGGCGACCAACAAGGTGTGGGATCGGTCGGGATGGATAACTACCGTACTGCACCGTATGCTCAACGCAATAGGTTGTGGAGGGTATTCCATTGATTCATGCATCGCTGCCCATTTTCCTAGCCTGGGCAGCAGGCGTCGCTGCATCATGCATCCCTGAAGATAGAGAGCCCGCCATCATCTATTCGCCCTGGCGAACTCTTGCATACATATGTTCTTGGTGTGTGTGTGTGTGTGTGTGTGTGTGTGCATGTTCAGCACTCATTACTAACGTTGCTTGTCTTGCCAAACCAAGCAACAGCCAGATCAATCAGTGAGGTGCACATCATCCTAGCTCCCGGTGGTCATCAGCTGGAGGGACACGCACCTTATTAGCTACACGACCTATCGACACCTTCCACTAATAAATCAGGGACCAGTGATGGGAGCCGATCGGGCCGTCCCGCGCCACCCAATGCTGGACACGATGTGTGCGCTAACAGTGCTGTGAAGCTACATTAACTTGTAAACACTTTGGTATATATGCCGATAGCATAGTTGTACATTCCTAGCAATGCCAGCAGCAGGCCTGCTTGGCTGGCTGTGCCTGTGGACATACATACGTGCTGACGTGCATGGTCGTGCATGGTCGTGCATGCATGTATGAATGATTTGGTGTCTCTGTTCGTGACACTCGCGATAATACCGTGTTTCGAGATGCGAACCTGACTCGACGCCCCTCTGCTGCGCCCTGTTGTGCCCGGCTGCCCCACACCCTGCCGGATGATTGTCCCTGCAGGATCTGTTCGTCGTGAACGGGCAGCAGCAAAACATCAGCTCACTGACGTTTGTGTTTAAGAGCACGTCTTGCGGTGTGTTCCCCGCCCTGAACGCGACCGCGGTACGGCAATGGTGGTTTGATGGCGGCGGCATTGTCGCTACCATGCAGCGCTACTACAACGTAAGCCACGAATATGGTAAATGTAGGAATTGTTTCTCAGCAGACACGGAAATTAACGTAACTGTGTGTACATAAAGGCCGGTATGTAAGTATGTTTATTTGTGCTTGTAAGTTATCGAGCGTATCTGCGAGAAACTGTCCACACACGAGCCTGGGTGTCGGCATTTAGGTCTAGCTAGCTAACAAGCTGACTAGCTAGCTAACTAACTAACTAGCTAGGATGCCAAGCAGGGGGCTGCTGCCGGCTTTCTGGCGTTCCTGCGGAGCAAGGTGATGGTCCGTCTCTTTGGTAGCGTACAGTGCACACAGCTTGCAAACCATGCCAAACATACGCCTTTACAAAAGAGCCCGCCCTGGAGCACAGATGGCCGCAGCCAACTTATTAGCAAGCAGCGAGCGCATGTATTTCTTGTCGGAGTCATTCCCTTTCCCGTGGCTATCTCACGGCCTTGCTCTTTTCCATGTATGATTTTTAAATTGAATTGTTACAGGGTGGGAGGCTTCTGGGCCATTTGAACACATTGTTATTTCTACGGTTTATCATACCATACAGGAACATCCACCATTACCACACTGTACTACGCCATACGAACTGGAAGTCCAAGGCGGTTGATCCTGCCTTCTAGGATCCCTCCTCATCCGTTCACCCGAACATCCGCAGAGACAGAGGGTTCAGCAGTCGCCACCAATCCAGCGTGCGAATTCTGGTCCATAAAATGTGACCTCAACTCCACATTTCAGCAGCCAGCCATAATCTCACGCTCCCGACAATGTCGGGGGTCTCCCCAAGAACCGAAACAATGTCCTTGAACTGTATTAGACAGTAATGTCAACCAGACCAGACCATGTGTTAGCATTGACTTATGCGGCATGTTTCATCCGTATTGTGTATCTGGTTAGTCAACGTCCTCGTCCCTGCCATGCCGTATACATAATTAATCTGGCACCTCCGTTAAACCGCTCACCTTACGTCGCAGGCTTGCTCGTACAACCAGGTAACTTTCCGACCGGAAAACAATTTGGTGTTCGACGTTGACATCCCTTGCATGGGCAACGTGTCCATGGGCATCTACGACCTTAAGAATGGCAGTGGCAACGGCCGTAACCTTGATAACGAATTGTACGGCATGGTCGAGCTTGCCAAGCAGTACCTGCAGGTGCGCACATTGTTCAGACGCCATACACACATACGTAGGAAGCGCTTGGCTACTGGCTTTTGAATAACGTTATGTGGTTACAAAGAAGATGTTGACAATAGTGAATCCTGAATTATTGCATCTATCTACCTGTAAACATGAAAACATGCTGTTATTATGGGCTGCTGGCGGCTCACGTTCGCGACGAGAGTGGACCGACCCCACAGCACGCGGCATGCCGCCATCCAAACTACTACTGCCGCCCGCTGCCCGCTTCTGCAAACGCAGACAAACCAACCTGCGTTGTTCAGTCGTTGGTCGAGCTTCCGCCGGAAGATCTTCTTTTTCCCCTTCAACTGGTTCAATAAAGAAGCGGCCACATTCGGAGGACTGGTAGGTGTTTGAAACACATCATACCGTACAAAGGACGGAGTGAGCAGTTAGGGTATTGCGTCATTCGTAGCTACTAGTGGGTGTGAATACGTAGCGCCCATCATCAGCTCGTGGTACCCAGGTCTACAAGAACGGAGTTGGGCTCCTCATCTGCGTTCTCATATGAGTGGCTCTTAGGCTCTTGGGCCTCTGCTGGCTCGTGTATGGGCACTCGTTACACCTCTCTGGGTAACACAACCGAGGTGTAACACACACACATATGTGCACAAGCATGCATGATGAACATCAAGGCGAGGCGAATTTATCCTTGCAAAGAATCCCAGATCGCGTCCTTGCTTCAGCTGGAAACCCTCCATGCATTGAGTGCACGAGGTAGGAAGGGATGCCCCCCATTAGTTGGGCCCCCCCCCCACACACGCGAGCGATCACACCGTGCATGTAGCATTGGTCTACTACTTGCACGCCTTTGTCCTGTCGATACGCTTTTTAATGCAATCCATTTCCGGTGTACTTGCATACTTGCATGTGAATTCTTACATACATACATATGTACATGCAGGCCGTAATGGGTTGCAGCGCGGGCGCCGAATGTTACACTTGGATTAACAACGGTATCCAGGACCAGGGGGTATATACGCCCGTCCTTTTCCAGGAACTCGGTGAGTGCGACATGTACGAAGACAACTACGGTAAACGGATAAGTCAAGTGCATGCGCATGCCATCTGTTTGCTGCCGTACACCAAGCACGCATTCATACTGTGCAGCGCAAAGTGCGATCGAGGAGGCCGGCAGGGGCACACACGATGCCGCATGCACGCAGTCAGGCAGTTGAAATGGTCCTTCTGCAATTCATGTATACGTCTGTATGTATGTACACTGTACCCCGCCATGCCATATCTCCTTGGAACGTCTTGGTTCGTTAAGTCCGTATAGCTTTTACAAGCAGCATGTGTAACACATACAAAAAACAAGGCCTCCAACGAGTAATTACCCGGCAGGGCAGTAATTACCCGGCGCAGGGCAGCAGAGGCGCATTTCTATCCCCGATCATGCCAGTCGCCTGCCAAGGACCTTGTAGTATTCTGGTCATAACACGGAATCTGCTTCCGCCGATCGATACTTTTCTGAAGTTGCGATTTACCCTAATAACTCACAGCACGTCTCCCTGGCGTTATTGGCTTGCCTTGGAAAGGATTCGACCTGGGGACTCGTCGCCCTCACCAGGGCTCTTTGTGGCCCCCCAGGTGGCTAACTGAGCGGCTACTCACCAGAAGGTGTAATAAAGTATACGCACATACATGACATAGCTTACTGGATGGACAATCCATGGCTGTCATGACAACTTGCATGCATCACTCAACACACACGACATACATACATACACACAAACGGACGGACACGTGACCTGGCGTGCGTGTTCGCATCATTTGGCCCGGTGCGGTTGTAGGGCACAACATCGGCCTGTCGCACTCCTCCCGTTGGGACTGTCAGGCGTCAATCGACGGAATTAGGAATGTGAACTGCACTTGGAACGAGTACGGCGACCCCATGGATCCCATGGGTACCGTACCGACGAAGGACATACAGGAGGATCTCACGTGCACCAATGCGCCCCAGGTAGGTGGGGCCCTCCCTGAAGTTGACGAGCAGCGAATCAGCGAGCGAGGTGTGGCGGGTCGGTCATAGACAGTCCACCGACCAGTGGACAGGCGCGTATGTGCACGCATGGCTGGAAGGACCTCGGCCACTTTGGTACGTATGTACGTATATATGTATGTATGCGTGTTACACCTTGAGTTGTGTTACCGACATGGCGGTATTATCTAGGGTTTGTTTTCTATTGTGGTCGAGTATTGATTGGTGTATGTATTTGTTACATATTAATCCGGGCCTGACATTGTGGCCAGAGCCACCTAACCGTATGTGTGGCGCTGACAGGCAAGTAGACAATAAGTCTCTGCCGGAAATAATAAGAAAGACCTCTGGGATACCCTGCCACGCATACATGTCGCTGCAGTCATGGACGGACATCGCACACCCGTCGCACATCCATGTAAATGTGCATGCAGGCCTACAAGGCCGGCTGGGCAAGGCCCATCGCCAATGGCCAGTTGAACTTGCTCGTGGACCTCAAGCCCGGCATTCCCCGTGACTTCACACTACCGCCCATGGCCCTCAGCCCGAACAACATGTTGCGGATAGTCACTGACGGGACGACGAATAACAATGCGACTTCGCGAGCACTGTTCGTGTCGTTCAGGTGCGTGCGCGTGTCGCATTTTCATTAACGACTGGTTTCGTTACATTTGTACAATTGCCGTTCTTGCATGTTCATACCTGCGCCCTTCAATGCGTTTCGTTAGAGAGGCACGTACAGATGCGCATCAACGTTCTTTATGTCTGATAATTGTCCTCTTCCTGTCGTAATGACCTCCTAAATTTGTATTTGTTGTATCTAAGACATTTAACTAATAGTCTTTTAGGTTGATGATGTTACATACCCACAGAATGCCGTCAGGTCCCTGATTAGGTCTTCATGGCGGCGCGCCGCTTTCCATACCTTGATTGCCTGTCTGCCTAACTAGTTTCCCTGCCGTACATGCAGGGTCAACCAGGCTGCCTCGGGTGCATATGACTCAGGCCTAGGTTCTGATTGGACTCACTTCGCCTGGTAAGCTGCTGCTGCTGCTGCTGCTGCTGCTGCTGCTGCTGGGGGGACAATATTTCTTGCGAGGCGTCCGCAGGCAGCCGCTTCCCGTCGCCACGTCTCCACCTGAAGATAGATGTGGATTCCGCGCGGGGAGCACCCGCCTGTAAAATTTATAGATTGCACCCCTAGGACATTTTTAATATTATATCGGGATCTTCCATTCTATGACCCCATTGCGCGATCTATAGACAACCAGTACATTTTACAGACGCCCGCACATATGTATGTATGTTTGTACGTAAGGATAGGTAGATAATTGCTTGATTGTTTGATGCTGCCAACTTCCTAACAGCAAATGAAGTTTTTGCACGACGAAGGAGGAGCCACCTGCCGTGTCTGTTGGCAACAAACACGTGTACGCAGGGTGCACGAGTTCAATGACACGGGCAGTGGGATCCCCGCCAACTTGAGATCTCCACCGGTCGTTATGGCGGCGCTCGTAGCCAATGCGCGTCAGCAACTCGCGAACGGGTTTGCCGTGACTCGCTTCACTCAGGTCCTGTCTAATACAAGCGGTGTCAGTATCACGTTGAAGAGCAGGACAGCATCCCAAGCTGTCGTCTCGGTGTGCCGCTTCGTGAACCAAACAGAGGAGGGCTGGGAAACCTGCTCGGACGGCATCGACAACGACTGGTGCGTGTGTGGGGCCGTGCGTGGGGTTTCATGGGACCAGATCCTGGGCAGTAGGTGTATGTATATATGTCGGTGGAAAGCTGCTGTGTTGGTCCGTTACGTGAGCAGGTTGATGTGAAATCGAAACAGAGGGTTAAGAGGGATATTGTTAGAGGGGGGATAATCGTAGTACCCGGGGCATGTCATCACGGGATCTGCATCCGCCGATCGGTACCTTTTTGAAGTCGTGATACACTCCGCCAACACTCCGCCATGCCTGATCTTTGCACGTACATAATAATAACCAGTGCTACCTGATTTCGATCTCTCTCTCCTTTGTTGCGTAGGTGTGTGTGACAGCTAGCAATCCAGCGTCGATCTTTGTATGGGCTCTATCCCACTGGGGGCATTAGTTTTGTGCGTTGACGAGCGAGCTCACTGATCCTTGGTTCTATCTGGGAGCTCTTCCACGGGCAAGAGACACACAGGCTGTTGCCGGGATGGCTGTTTTAGCCAGTTTGGTTGACATGCATATATGTATGTATGCACAGCTTGTATGTCAGAATACAAAATAACGCAAGTATTGCATGTCTTTCACACCCTTGTGTGTGCTTACGCCTACATTCCCTAATGGCCCTTTCGCAGCGACGGCCTGGTGGACGCAGACGACACGGACTGCTCGCGCTGGCTGCCGCCCCCCCCACCAAGGCCGCCACCACCAGGGATACCGCCAGCCCGCCGGGCAAAACCATCGCCGCCCCCTCCTCCCCGTCCAGCAAATCCGCGTTCAGTCAAATTTACCCAAAAGCCGCCCCTGCTGCGGACTTCCCCCCCACCGCGGCCCCCGCCCCGCATGCCCCGTGCTCCTCGCGGTCCCCGCGGGCCCAGCACGCCGCGCCTACCACGTCCACCACCGCGGCCACCAGCTGGTCGCTCGCCACCTCGCGCATCCGGGCACTGAATCTTCATCACGCCTGCAATCGCCTGTAGTGTCTCCGGCTGTTGCATGCACAACGAAGGAACCGCATTCCGCGGCGGCTGTGTCGTGCGTGTGCCTTCAAAGCCGCAGCAGCAGTCATCATCAGCTAAGTGGACTTATCAGGGCGCACTGCGCAGCTGCGTGCTGGAAATGCTGACTCAGTGAACATGTATGAATTGGAAAGAAACATCGCCGAGGTCGAAATTTTATGGATAATGTGCGCGTGTATGTGTTCGTACGTGTATATTTATTATCTGTGTATCTGAAGCCTTCCTTCGGCGATTTCGAGCGGTAGGCTCACTTCGGTCCTCTTTGGAGTGTGATCTCTCCCACCCAGGTACATCTATTTCTACAACACGGAAATACATACGCTGGTTCGCTAGCTGCTGCCGCTGGCTCGACTTGCTTATCACTTTCTTCATGCGTTGGCATCACTTTGCTCGCAAAGCCGTGTTGCAGGAGGCCGCCGCTCTGAGAATCATAGTCATGGAATCGCAGTGGAGGGAAATCGCGATTGAATTATTAATGCAACGGCGTCATAATTTCGTTGGCGGTTCTTGAATGCATGCATGCCTGCGGTCCGACGCTTCCCAGAGGGTGATTGCTGAACATTACTATGGCTGAACGAATTGAGTTCTGGATCGAATAAACCTCCTGTTCGTGCTGGGGTGACATACATGTATGTCGTCTTTGTGACCGTATATGGAAACAGTTGTTAAGCACGAGCGTGTGACAGATCGATAGCAAAAGAGCTGTTTATACAATGTTAAGCCATTTACGCTCTCTCGTCGCGATTGATGGGGCTTCTCCATGCTAGCTAGTACCCGCATGCCTGTGTATCATTCCCGGGGGTTTGGTTTTTAGCGGGTGGTTGGGCATCGACGGGCATACAGCAGGGCTTATGCTCATCTATGGCCTCAGTCGGCGACAAATAATTTACAGAACTATTTTTGCCATTGAGAGGTGTTTTCTGAATCACGTGCATCGGGAGTTTAAAATACTAGAGTCGAAAGATCTAGAAGACGGCCAGCGGCGATCAGTGATAGCGACGACATGACGTCTGGAAAACGTTTTTATACCGCTTACTTTGTGTTTCCAGGCAGCGCACGGTGGTCCCAGGCCCCTCCAAGCGCAGTCTGAGAGATCGCTAGGGCGAACAGGCAACTGAGGCAGCTGGGGATGTCTCTCCACAGTAGCACTATCACTCTGCTGCCCATCTGTCTGTTGCCCCTCAGCAACGTCTCCGCCATGTATGAGTAATCTGAACTGGGGAGTCTGATGAGCCCTTTGGTACGTTCATGCATTTAATAACTGCTTTTTATAATTCCGCCTGGAGGACTCGCTATCTGTCGATTAGAGGGACTCCCCCCGAGCTGAAATATATATTTAATTCCCGGCTGAACGTGCCTGCCAATATGTGTGTGTTACGTATTCTCGGCGAAATCAGACCTAAACAGCTTCTTGCCTCACACCAGACTAAAAATGACAAGTTGGGTGTCGGCTTCAAGGAAGCCGGAAAAAGGGCGGGGCCCCTCTACAGGCCGGTAGCAAGGGTGGCAAGGGTGACAATTGATGGGTAGTGTCAACGCGGTGGGAGATATGCTTTGTTGCAGCAGTGCTGATGGTGTGAGAGCTAAGCTTGCACTGGCGGAATCGTCAGCACCGCCTGCGGGCTCCACGCGAATCGCATCCATTCCGGGTGCATGCCGCATGGACAGTGCGGCAGACCGCAAGTCGGAATGCCCGTGCGGGCAAATGGTAACGAAAGCTGGGTGAATTTCGGTGCTGTCTGTGATGTTTATCCCCGAAGCGCCAGCGGCCTCAGCAATCTGCCCCACAGCCGCGGGGTTCATCGGGGCACACCGCAAGTCTCAGGAGGCCCCGTGCATTGGCCAAAGTAAATGTACAAACAAGGAGCTTGTGTATTTCATAGAGAAATGAAAGCAAATTATGTTGGCCTGCTGGTGGCAAGTCGGATTGCCCATGTCGGCAAATGGTAACACAAGCTGGGTGTTCGAGTTATCATACGCCGTCATCTCAAAATTCCATTGTGAGATACGCGGCAGCTTTTGGGATGAAATTTAGCGCGAGAGGCGTTGATGTGGCTTTTGAGGTCGGTGAATGGAGGCAGCTAAACTTGTTTGTGCTCATACGGTCTTTGTTAGCTACATGCGAGATACCTTGCAATAGAGAATGCTGTATAGTACCGATAACGCGTTTCAGCCGGGTGAAATATTCTGTTTGGTCCGTTACACACTCAAGGCCTGGGAGTTCGAGTTATCATACGCCGTCATCTAAGAATTCAAATATGAGATACGCGGTACCTTTTGAGATGAAATTTAGCGTGAGAGGCGTTGATGTGACTTTGGCCTCGGTCAATTGAGGCAGCCAAACTTGTTTGTGCTCATACGATTTTTGTTGGCTACATGCGAGATACCTTGCAATAGAGAATGCTGTATAGTACCTATAACGCGTTTCAGCCGGGCGAGATATTATGTTTGGTCCGTTACACACACACACACACACACACACACACACACACACACACACACACACACACACACACACACGGACATGGGCAATCCTACAGGTCGGGGCCCCCCTGGGCGCTTCGCGCTGGGGCCCCGCCCAAAAATCGCTTCCTTCCTTCCCAGATTATTAATATATGCACTAAATACCGTTGGGCGGCTTACTCCCACACACTAATTACCGAATTACCGAATTACGCCACGCGCACACATAAAATTGCATTGTCTAGTTTGTATATTACTCTCTAGTGCAGTCATGCACGGCCAGCTGGCCCGCTGGCTCTACTCTTCGTGAGTCTGGAGCCCACTGTAACAACCACACAGAACAATTGCGTACCCGGCCCCGCTGCATGTCCTCGCTTTTGGGAAGGCCGGCAGGGCCGGCAGGGGACCGGCAGCGTGTCCGTAAGTCTGTACGTTTTTTGATCTTCTATAGATCGCATCCAGGTATGATAGGATGGACAGTCCCTATCTGTTATGCCCGGAGGGCAGGATCTATAGACGAAGAACTAAACTTTTTCGGAGGTGGATTTGCCGAGCTGGGGAACATATATCACTTTTTGGGGTTAGTTCGCAGTTATAATTTATTATTGGTGCCATCTCCCGATCGCATACAGGTGTAGTGCCTTTGCAGAAACCTCAGAACCTGCCTGGGCCAAGTCCACGGGAGGATAACGCGAACGCGAACTCAGCAGGACACATAAAATACATTTTTGTTCGTAATACTTCTTGGAAAAATAGTATTAGTTGAGTTCCACTTATTCCTGCTCATAGCAGGCTGACTGGCGGCGGCTGTGAGACTGGCGGGTCGAACGAAGCACCGTGGAGTATACAAAGGGACCCTCGCTCGCAAACCGTAACTCGCTCCCTCGCAAACTGCTGGAGCACAGTTCATGTGTGACAAGGATAAAATCTGTATAAGCCGTCTCAAACTTCGTATACGAGAACGGAAATGAGGAACTGCGGCGCCGTCCTCGTCAAATCGCTTCAGCTGGTCCCAACAGATCTTGGCGACCGACTGACTAAAAAAGAGCACCGTAGAAAAGTGAAGTTTTTAAATGAAAAGGATTACGGAATGCTAAAATTTCAACCTGTAATTTGCGGAATGTGCGCCAGAATGCGATCGCCCAACCTGAGCTTCGAAACCGACAGTTACCCAAAATAACGTAAATCACCCAGACGGACTGAAGGCCACATTTACAGCTCACATTGCCCAATTAATTTTAAGCATGTAGGCAGCGCTGAAACGTGGGCGTGGACGAAGATCAAAAGGTGTCGAGAATGCGAAGCGATTCGTACGAACGAAGGTGAAAGAACAAGTACGAAGCGATTAAGCTTTTCATAATAATTGCCAGAAAGACCAGGTTTAATGTGTAATGACTGGTGTCAGGAATATCCCCATTTTGTGGATATCTGACACGGCTTACTACGATTGCGTGGCAAGGGTTGGAAACACAAATGGCCCACAAGGGGCTGCTTCTCCTGGCGGCTCTGCTTGTAGGAGCATTCGTTGCGTTTCCAGGTAATTCAAAAAATTTGTCCTTTGCGAACAGATGAGACCGTTTTACTCGTACAGGCTGCCGCCTCTTTATCCAAGGTTTTAACAACCGTCTGCAGTTACCTTGCGAGTTACTTTGCGCCTGCGCGGTACATCAAACCCACATCCCAAATTTATGAGAAAAATAAACATGACAGTAATTTCTGCGATGTTGATGCAAGAGGAATGCCGGGGCAATTCCCTCTTGCCATAACAGCACGGTCATTGCGGGTGTGCAATTACACAGCAGATTCATTCTTTCTATGCCGTGCAGGAGTCACAATAATGACCTCGTGCCTTTTCAGTGTAACCAGTGTTGCTCATGCCGCACAGGCCGCCGGACATAAAATTGCATTTGGCGAAAACATGAAGGAGCTCCATAATGACTATGTGCATGGCACAGCCGCAAGATATGAATAAAATCGTATTAATATACTAATGTTTCATGGCTTCACACTCCCGAAACGTAGGCAGCACGGTGGCCCAACTTCAGCAGGCCCGTCAGTCCAGTCTGTCACCCTCTAGCCCCTCAACCGTCAACGTCACCGTGTACGTGGAAGGTGGGAGTAGCTTCCCTTGACTTACACATAAGGGGAGACTCTGCATACATGCGGTGATGGGGTTTAGGGTGGGTTAGTGAAGTAAGCTAAGTTCCAACGACCGTGAAGTCGAGTGCACTGCGCATACAGTAGGTACATCTCTCCCACCTTACGTAATACACGTCCTAACCTGCTGGCTGCACCCTGATGTTGACGTTGAAACGGACTTCAGGAACGGTGCTTGTATACGTTTCACACGCTCACCCCAGTCAGAGCAACAACACTTCTTCTTTAGGGCCGCCCCCGAAACTCGAGATCACGCATACCCTAGTGGACAAGGAGCCCAACAACATTGACACAGTCGCCCTCCGGGTCGACTTCGGCGGCCAAGCTGATGCTCTGGTGACAGGTGATGTGGTACGAGCACCCATCACGATCGGGATGAATGCCAACCAGGCGTCACAACTTGGCCTGGGTAAGTTCACCTCAGTTTGGAGCAGCTGTAGATAGTACGGCACACATATCGGCTGCAGATGCACGCTAATAAGGATCTCCGCCCGCATCGTCTGAGGCCTTTTAAGCAGCAAGCCACTACACAGTCCATCGGTCGATTCATCGGCACCCATCGCCCCTTTCGCCAACGAAGTAGCCGCATGCAGGACCTTACAGTCCGTCCATCGACTGCTGTGTGTGAATGTATATCCATATGTTGTACTCTTTCACATTGAGCCGCGGGAAGGATGCATTCGAACGGGAAGAATGACTGCTGTGGCGAAGTGCGGGTGTGAATGCAAGTACTTGCCCCCTCCTGCACCGTTGTTTAGCAACTACCACACCCCAGCTACGTACTGACATGTACTCAGGATCGCAGCAGCCGCAAAACCTAGGGTCATTCAATCTATGGCTGGGCGGGTGCCTCCATCTACTGCAAACCCCGATGCCTGTCTCTAAGCCTCCTGACTCCCCGGGGTACCCATCCTCACATACACCATATGCCATAACATAGTCTGGTATAATTTTGTTTTCGAGGGACAGGAGAAAATCGTTAGCCTGGTGCGTTTCATGATATCTGTCTATTTTGGATAGCCTTTGGCCGGGCCCTGGGCCCCAGGGCCCCCGGCACACCTTTGGAAGGTAATGCAACTCAAGGTATAACTAACACACACACACACACATGCACACACGTAGTATAACACACACACGCACACACATACATATACAAGTATTTGTTCCCTATGCACATTTGCACGCCTCCATGCATCCAACAGCTACTGGAGGATCCAAATCCGGTCGCCGGCTCCTTAGCGAGGCACATGAGCGCGCCAGACGCATGGTGCTGGAATTCCACAACACCCGGCGCTCCCTGCAGCAAGCCAAGAGCCTTCTGGACTTGCTTCGCAGCCTCAACGTTACATCACTGGCGCAGGCCCCCAAGTCATCCGTAGAGGATGTGCAGGTCCTCGCCCGGACTTCCGACAAGGTATGGGATCGGCCAGGATGGATGATGTTACCATTAACCGCAGTCACTGAGAACCAGAAAAGGACTACGGAGTTTCATATATACCATCTGTCTATGCGTAAATGCGTATGAATGGTGCTTGTGCAGCCTGCAGGAGTACGTGTCGGCAGGCTTGTATGCGCCTGCCTGCTGAGCCAAGAAGAGTGGACCGGGATAGCATTGATGCCGCTGTCCGTCAATGCATTCCGTGACTACGTATACACGTATATAAATACTTGTTTCATGTCACTTTGACGGCATATGTTCTGTTGCGCTGTGAGATTTGAGGCTAATCTGGTGTTGCCCCACACCCTGCCGGATGATTGTCCAGGATCTGTTCGTCGTGAATGGGCAGCCGCAAAACATCAGCTCACTGACGTTTGTTTTCAAGAGCACGTCTTGCGGTGTGCTCCCCGCCCTGAACGCGAACACTGTACGGCAATGGTGGTATGATGGCGGCGGCATTGTCGCTACCATGCAGCGCTACTACAACGTAAGCTGCCGTGCATGAAGTCGAGGGCCGAGGTTGTTATTACCTGTTTACAGGCCACATAACGCAGCGGGACATATTTGTTATTTCTGTATGTATATCCACACAATCATTCTCCTCATGCAAGTCCACCCCATGCGCACTTGGCAAGCCTGCCTACCTACATATATACTCCATCGCTGCCTTGCTTTCTCTTCCTGTACGCCTATTCATGTGGGTTTTCTTCACACTCGCCGTTGGCTTTGCGTGTTTTATCGCTGGGATGCCTACGCATTGCCGTACCATCCGGTTAACCGCTCATCTTGTTTCCTGCCGTACGTCGCAGTCTTGCTCGTACAACCAGATCACTTTCCGACCGGAAAACAATTTGGTGTTCGACGTTGACATCCCTTGCATGGGCAACGTGTCCATGGGCATCTACGACCTTAAGAAAGGCAATGGAAACGGCGTGAACCTTGATAATGAATTGTACGGCATGGCCGAGCTTGCCAAGCAGTACGTGCAGGTGCGCTTACCCTTTGGCGGAAGCCGTAGATAGGTAGGACACACAGAAAGAATCTAACCGCTCGCGTTAATCGCCAAGAAAAACATTTCATAAGGACAAGGATTTCAGATTGCTAGATCGATGATTTGGGCTCGGGTTGGGTTACAAATGGCGTTGGGAGCGTTCCCTGGATTTATTGCCCAGTGCTAGTCAGTCCGGTTCTAGTCTACTCCAGCTGGTAAGAGGAATTGTCCTCTGGTTACGTGGACAGCCCGAGAGGGCACCGAAGAGGGTGCTTGAGGGCGGGTCGGTTGGACACCTAACCACACGTCACTGGACGGTTTCGGGAGCCCGGCAGCACGGACAGGGGCCGCAGGTGTACGTGTACATCTGCTATAACAGCCCACTGGGGATGGCGTCCCTGGCCCTGTCACCGCTAATCCCCTTAACCCCCGCCGGGTTTTATGGTCCTAAAGTGAACTTCATTATTTTACTGTTATTTGCTAACCGCGTTCTTTGTAATGGTAAAGGTAGTGTCGAGATCACCAGGTGGATATGGGTCCGCGAGCCTATCGATACACAACCGAGATCCACCCTGGTCCGACGACCCCGCATTCCGCCGATGGTACTGCCGCCCGCTGCCCGCTTCTGCAAACGCAGAGGAACCAGCCTGCGCTGTTCAGTCGTTGGTCGAGCTTCCGCCGGAAGATCTTCTTCTTCCCCTTCAACTGGTTCACCGGCTACGCCCCGTTTGCAGGCCTGGTGCGTGTCTTGCTACATAGCGTACGATTCCCCTCACACCCGCCCACTGTCGCCACAACTAGCAGATATTTAGTTAAGACAGGGATGCCTTTTATGAAGCATTACTTCAGAACTAGGACTCCCAAATGTGTTCGTAATGCGCGCCCGCATCTCCTCGCGCATTGGCTTATTAAACCGCTTGCTGAATGAGCTAGGAGTGTGTACGGCATTCGTTAGCTAATAATCGCGTGGGGCCTGCTGCTAGCATGTAGGCAGGGGCCCGTACGTAGACATAAATGTTTGCTCATCCAGCGGGAGGACATTATTATCCACAAAGCCACGTCAGCCGACAACAGCATCACCAACACGGTCCAGCAACGCCGTCATCGTCATGTTCGTTATGCTAACGAACGTGCACCATCCATGCGCCTAGCCGGGCCGTGTGCGTGTTGCGTGCTTGCAACCCTGCATGCACGCATCAGCCCCAGGCAACTCCGAGCCAGAAGCAACAGATCTGCAGTATTGATTCCATCGTTTGTTCAATGTGTTTCCACTGCTGTGACGCATCCATGAGGAAGTGTTCAATGTGCATGTGGTATCATTGCCGGATGCACCTACCTAGTGGATCTGCACCTCCGCCCCTCCCATCATACCTGGCCTGCACACATGGCGTTTGTAGTCATTTCATTCCAGCGTCATAACGGATTCCGTCATGGCCACGAAGATGTGAAACGTGTACGTGTGCATGCAGGCGATGATGGGTTGCGCTCAGGGCTTTGACTGCTACACCTGGATGAACAACGGCCTGTTGGATAAGGGGATTGAAATGCCGGTCGCCTTCCAGGAACTGGGTAAGGGGAGAGCACAAACATTTGCAGCCTGCCTGGATGACCCCTACCCGTCCTTGTGTGCATGTATGAGGCTGCCAAGCATCATAAGGAATTACACCATAATCAGGCCTATCATCGTCGTTAGCGTGCCACCATGCATCGAACCCCCTTGCCGTCCTCTGTCGCCAGCTGCAAATGGATAGCCGTTATACGCCATGTCCATTACAGCCATGTGTTGTTGGGATAAAGCATGTTACACGTGGGAATGTGTGCACCCATGTGCGCAGGACACAACATCGGGCTGGCGCACTCAGCACGTTGGGTGTGTGAGAGCAACGGAAAATGCTTCCGGGACGAGTACGGCGATCCTTCTGACCCCATGGGCTTCATCTGGGTGACCAGCATGCAGCAGCAGCTCACGTGCACCAATGCACCTCAGGTAGGTTGCTGATGCGCCGCGGGGACCAGCGGGAGGGGGTGGGGGACTAAGAGGGCGCAGACCTACCTCACCGTCCATGGTAGATAGGTCGCGCTGCATGTCTGCTAGGTGGGCCTCGATTGATGATTTCTTTTGGTGCACTTTCGTATGCGCACGTGTACTGATTGTTGACTTCGCGAGGATCACAGGTACATAGGGACGAGCAATAGCCGTATAGCCTAGATGGCAGGCAAGCAAGCAGCCTTCTGCCGCAAGGAAAACGTGGTGCCCCGTCTGGCAAGCACACGTGTATCACGATCACGTAGTGGAAAGCAAATGTTTATTGTATATGCGCTACCACCTGCCGGACCTGGCACCTTCTCTAAGGGCAGAGATTATTGATGTGGGATGCGTGCATGCGTGGCTCTATCTGTATCTATAGCTTTGCAAGGCGACCCCATGAAGGGGCTCGGCCACGCAGCCCCTGCTGCCTGCTATTGCATTTCGTGCCTGCCTAGCCTGCAAGGCCACATGAAGCTGCAGTCTTTGCAGTTAATCCCATGTCGTGCACGACATGAGAGAACGACGAGCATGACTAACGAAGAAGACTAACAACAAGGCCAACGAACAGAAATGACACGTGGCGGGTCGACCCAAATCGTAATGGCTATATAAGCCTGCCTTGCTTGATCTGGGTGCCTTGCTCAGGCGATTGTTCAAGACCTCGCCCAAAAAATCTATATCCCATATGCGCATGCAGGCCTACAAGGCCGGCTGGTCAAAGCCCATCGATAATGGCCAGTTCAGCGTATTCGTGGACCTCAAGCCCGGCATTCCCCGTGACTTCACACTACCGGCCATGGCCCTCAATCCAAGCAACATGCTGCGGATAGTCACCAATAACCCAGCGCCCAGCACCCCCACTCGCGCACTGTTTGTATCGTACAGGTATGTCGTACAGGGGCTATGGCCTGTTGTACATGCACGATGTCTATCAGCTATATGACGCAGTGCCGAAGTGCCGTTATCGTGCCATTCCGAGAAGAGGTAGGATCATCGAGGGTTGCGTCCGCTTCCTGAACGAGTGGGCATGCATCTCGAGCCTCATAAACCTCTCCCGCATTCTCATACGTAACCCACCGTCCTTAATATTACATTGAATTGAAAGCAAGGCAGTAGCATGCACATGCATATCCGTTAGTCAATCAAGCGATCTAAAAGATGCTGCTCATTTTCGTTTGCTCTCTCCATCTTCTAGCACGTATGCCTATGTGGATGATGTGTATGCATATGCCCGGATGGGCTGCGTATGTGTATGTGTATGTATGTGTCTATGTGTATGTCTTTATTTGTTTCCCCAGCCACACCCTTATGTGACCACACGCCTTGCCGTCCTGACATGCAGGGTCCGCCAAAACATACCAGGTGCATACGACTCAGGCCTGGCGGCCGACTGGAATAACCGAGTATGGTAAGCTAGGTTTACGTCATCTGTATGTGCTAGCTTAATGCTGAGCATCAGGCGTATTGTTAGTGGGAAAATCGCTAGATGGGCGATGAACGCTCTTCTCCACAGCCGCACGAAAGTGACCACTAAGAGAGCACACCAAGCGCCGGCCAAACCCCAGCGGGGAGTGCTTAGTGGTTTTGGTTATCTAGGGCCGCTCCTGTCCTGGTCAAGCCGAGTCACATAAAGGCGGTCATTCCCTGAAGCCGATGCTGCACCAGCACCAGCAACAGCAACAGCAAAAGCAACAAAGCCGCGGCGTGTCACATTTGTCCCGCTGGTCGGCAAGTGCCTTACGTAATTGCTTGGGGTGGTCTTGGACGTTGCTTCAGTTCCGCTGGTCACACATAACACCATCAGCAGCAGTACGACTCGCCGCAGATGCTGCTCCCTAGGGGTGTGTGCTGACAGGTCTCCACACGCACACGCGCGCTTAGTGACTGAGCACCCGTCACTTTTAGTTACCAGAGCAACGAACACTTCCAACCGACTATGCATGTGACAACGCACGTGCCGCCCGCGTGCACCCCAGGATTCACGAGTTCAACGAGACCGCCAACGGTATCCCAACGAACTGGAGGACCCCCCCAATCGTCCTGGCAGCGCTCACAGACGACCGGCAACCACCTACGATCGGAAACTGGGGGACGCTGAAGCGCTCCTTCTCTCAGGTGCTGTCGGGCACGACCGGTGTCGCCATCACGTTGAAAACCAAGACGTCTTACGCGGCCGTCGTGACGGTGTGCCGCTTCGTGAATCTGACCGAGACGGGCCCTCAGATCTGTTCTGACGGCATCGACAATGACTGGTGCGTCTGCATAAGGGGCCGGCCGTGTGAGGGGGTGCATGAGGCTGGGTAGGTATCTGGCCTGTGCATGCGCACGTTCGCGTGTGTATCCATCCACCCATCGGTCTAATTCACACTTGCCGGGATCCAACCACAAACAAAGAGGTCATTCTGTGCTGCGGTGTAAGCATAGGTTTTTTCCGTTTCAGTGGGAGGGGCGGGTAACCCGCGGCTGCAGTAAGGCGCATCTGGCTGCACCTTGCTCCAATGGGGCGTCTCGCATCGCCCACAACAGCCACTGCCTACAGTCTCTTTCCTTTCCTTCTCTCCACCTTCCGGGCAACTGAGTCTAGCGGTGTACAGCAATCTCCACATCTGATACATCCTGGCGATCGATCTTCTGTCTCGGCTGCATGTCTGCTTCTCAGCCCTCCAAGCCCGGTACTCGTGTGTGTGTGCTGGTGCTCGTCCCTCGTCCTTAAAGGTTAAGTCGTATATCGTCTATATGTACAGTACCCTACAGACCTGAAAACACAACAAAGACTTATGGGGCTGCTAACCCTACATCATGTGTCTATCGCTTGCCTTGCTCCGCAGCGATGGACTTGTGGACACGGAGGACCCGGACTGCATGCCCTCCTCCTATTCGGTGACCCCGCCAATACAGCGCGCACAAGTGCCGCTGCCGCCGCTGCGGCCGCCACCGCCACCACCGCCGCGCTCGTCCCCGCCACCTCCGCCGCCACGCTCGCCGCCGCTACTGCCGCCAACCTTGCCACCGCCACCACCGCCACGGCAGGGAAAGCAATCACCCCGGCCATCTCCACCAGGTCAGCCGCCCCCACCAGCCAGCTCAACCCCGACCAAGAAACATTCTCCCCAGCCCTCTAAGCCCTCCCAGCCATCTCCGCGGCGGCCGCTGATCCCCCGCTCCCCGCCGCCACCACCGCTTCCACCCCGCCCGTCGCGTTCGACCAGGTCACCACCCCCACCAAAGCTGCAGAGGGCGCCCCTGCTGCGGAGTCCGCCTTCGCCGCGGCCCCCGCCCCACATGCCTCGGCAGCCGGCAACGCCTCGCCCCCCACGGCCACCCCGGGGACCTAGCCTGCCGCGTCCACCGCGTCCGCCACCTCGACAGCCAGCTGCCCGACCACCACCTCGTTCACCCGGGAGTGCAGCTATGCGCTAGTCACACGCACGCACGCAGGACGTGTACCGTGTATCTCGAGCATCCGGATGTGTGACGTCATGCGAGTGTATGCCGCGTGACAGCTTTCATAAGTCGCTTGACGCGGAGGGATGTCTAGAGAACTTTGTGCGTCTGTCGGTCTATATGTATATATAAGATTGTATGTTATGTCTTTACGTACGTTATGTCTATACGTATGTTCTGTCTGTACGTATGTTCTGTCTGTACGTATGTACCTTAGCTACGTAAGTACGTTCTGCTAACGCGGCATCTACGGCACCGCGTGTTCCTACCGTGGTGCAACTGCCGGCTTTGCTTGCTGCGGGGAATGGTACTCGCGCGCGCCTGTAGCCCCTATAGTTACAAGTTACAAGATCCGCACACAAGTGCGGGTGTGTCCGTAAAAGCCGGGGGGCCCATGGACGTTGTATTGGTATTGATGCGGGTACGCGGGAGGTCATCTTCATTCTCCCTCGTCCGCTTCAGGGCGAAGCGCCGCAGCGCGACGTGCCTGGCCTCCCAAATTTCCCGCGCAGGGAAATCTGGCCAGCAGTATGTGACAATGGCCAATATCGCCAAAAGCAGCCCTAGACTTGCGAACCACCTGCTAAAGCCAGAGGGAAAGGTGGAAGACACGTGCGCGGTTGCGTCCCCAATGCATGCAAAGGTGCGTCGAAATGCAGGCGTGGGGTCCTTGAATGCGGGAATGTGTGTATGTGCACACGTATTACCCTTGCTGCATTTCTATGAAAACAGGCAGCAAGTATCATCGCATGTGATGCGACGCAATATGCACATACACACCATTAAAACACGTTGCAACGAACGGAACGCACGCATCGCGGCTGTACTGCCCAGGAAAGCTTGCGCGCGCAACTACGAAGCAGCAATTTTATCCCGGGCTTTGTGGTGTCGCACCCGATCAAGTTGTGTTTATTTTTTCCGGATGGATGATGACCTACTATGTGGTGTATGGCGTGTTTCGATGTGGTGTGATGGCGAGAGGGCGGACGTACAGCCGACCTCGGGCGCCAACATGTGTCTCGCTGCTCACATTTTTGTTGAATGCACACGTGCATGCGAGCATGCATGAGACGGAGGCATGACTACGGAGGTTTGTAGATAGGTCTGTTGGGCTCGCTCCCAGAGGAGACCTTCAAGTTTAAACCACCTTCATGTTTCTTCGTCATCATGAGCCTAGCGGCAGCGCGTTAAGTGAGAAGAAGTCACTCGCCGCCGGTTGTGACGACTCTTGTCGCACTCGCTCTATGGCTGCGGGTTGCGTCTGCTCTGTCATCCAGAAAAGAAATAGCTGTTGGGGGCGCGTGCGCAGTTCATTCTGCCCCACGGAATGAACTCCACGTAGCCTAGCCTCCTAATCCTCCACGTTCTCCACTCGTGCGACAACAAAACACCAGAAAAGGCAACCAGTTAGGTGCCGCAGCCGATATGCCATACACTCCGCCTGGGCTGATGAGCCAGCAGGCGGTTGCAGCGCGCGGTAGGTCCGATCTAGAGACCCAGGACACGGCTCCATCAGTCAGCTATGAAATACGATGAAACCCACCGATTTCGATGGAACGTACAGACCCGATACCCAAGAAATCTCAAATCAAACCTGCGCCCTACAGCATACAGGAGTCGGCCATTGCAACCCACATCATAAGCGTCAACAGAGCACGGCCCAATGAAACTATGGCAGACACGTGTGTTGTGGTACCGCGTACGAACGCGAGTAACCACGTCCAAGAAGGACTCGGCCAAGACGGCTATCAGAAACTAACCGATCGTGAACGATGAAGGGACTTCGGCCTGTCCGAGTTTGACAGACCAACGGTTGATAACCGGTCCGCTTGACAGCAATACAGGGCTGAGCCCTATTTAAGGCGGCTTGAAGCCGACCTGAACCACGACCTCTCAACTCTGGATTTCACTACAATCTTCACCTACATTTAGCTACCCGTCTACTTCATCGGCGCCAGTCAACGTCGCCTCTACCCCGCTGGATCCGCCAAGGGTAGATACCACTACAAGTGGTATCGAGACCCGAGGCCCCCCGCGCAGTCCTTGGAGCCACCCCCTGGGATACATCAGCCTAGCGGCGCTTCAGGCTCGCGCTCCGGGCATCTTGGAGCTGCAGTACGGGACCTTTCGCAGGCCTGACGGTGCGCGCCTTCCTGCATGGACGCGTTTGCACGAATTCTCCGACGTTTCGGTCGCCTGCGAATCTCCAGTAGGTACTGAGAGTCCCCAGTAGGGCTGCGTAGTAACGCCAACGCAGTTCCCCGCAAACTAGCAGCTAACCGTTCCAAGGGTTAATCGCTTCCGCGCCTCTCGATACCCGTGGTGGACTTGCCTGTTTACCCGGAAGTCCTTTGTTTTCCCCCTCAGTGAGCGACGAGTCGCACACGGCCTCGTCAGGTCTCACGGACTCGGATACCAACTCTGGTGAGAGTGGGAAGCGCGTGACTTGTCGGCCACGCTAGAGTTACCCTGATGGCGCAACCTCCACCGTTAGGCAACGCACCGCCGGGTTGGCAAAACATGCTGATGCAGTACGCAGCGGGCGCGCCTCCTGCCCCAGGCCTCAATGCGCCCCTTGCTATGCCTCTCGCTGGTGCGGGATACCTTCCTCCAGCTCCGCCTCTCTTTGTAGGAGCTCAACCACCCGCCGGTGGCGCAGCTAATGCTGCTGGGGCTGCTGCCCCTATGCTCGGGGCAGGAGCCCCACCCGCAGCTGCCGCTGCCCCGGCCGGGGCTGGCGTTGCGGCCGCAGCACCACCGCCGGCACCAGCAGCCGCAGCTGCCCCGGCAGGGGCTGGGGGCGCTGCTCCGCCCCAGCCACCAGCGGCCGCAGCCGGTCCCATGATGCTGCCGGCGGCAGCTGGCCCTGCACTGGCTGCTGTCGCAGCCGCACCACCCATGGACCCGGCGCAACAGCAGGCAAACATGCTCGCGTTCCTGCAGTTCTGCGCGGCCGTCGTAGCCCAGCAGCAGGCCGCAGGCGCACCTGCGGCAGCGGGTCAACCCGCGGCGCAGCCTGCGGGCGCGCCGCCGGGGGGGCAACCCGCCCCCGCTCCGCCGATCGCACCGCCTGCAGTACCCGCCGTCGCGGCACCCGGCCCAGTACCCGCCGTCGCGGCACCCGGCCCAGTACCCGCCGTCGCGGCACCCGGCCCAGTACCCGCCGTCGCGGCACCCGGCCCAGTACCCGCCGTCGCGGCACCCGGCCCAGTACCCGCCGTCGCGGCACCCGGCCCAGTACCCGCCGTCGCGGCACCCGGCCCAGTACCCGCCGTCGCGGCACCCGGCCCAGTACCCGCCGTCGCGGCACCCGGCCCAGTACCCGCCGTCGCGGCACCCGGCCCAGTACCCGCCGTCGCGGCACCCGGCCCAGTACCCGCCGTCGCGGCACCCGGCCCAGTACCCGCCGTCGCGGCACCCGGCCCAGTACCCGCCGTCGCGGCACCCGGCCCAGTACCCGCCGTCGCGGCACCCGGCCCAGTACCCGCCGTCGCGGCACCCGGCCCAGTACCCGCCGTCGCGGCACCCGGCCCAGTACCCGCCGTCGCGGCACCCGGCCCAGTACCCATGGCGGTGGACGCCATTCCCGGTGGAGCGGCTGGAGCACCCGTCGACCCAGCGGTCAGTGGTTTCCGACCAATGATACCGGTACCAAAACTACACGTTGCTGTAGGAAAGCCAGTTGACGCGGAACGTGTTCATGCGTTTATTGCTGACGCACGCATTTACTTCGCAGTCGCTGGCTGGGTGAACAATCCGAACTTGCAAAAGCTGTTCCTTAGCGGAGCTTTGGAAGCGGAAGCTAAGACATGGCATGTCGTCTGGACACGTGCGAACCCCAACTACACAGTAGAGGGGTTGTTCTTGGCATTGCTTGCTCGCTTTGCCCCGGAGGTACAGTCCCGTGCGGACCTAGCGCAACAGCAATTGTCCAGCGGGCAATTCAAGCAAGGCCCCAACGAGGCGGTAGCTACGTTTGCGAGCCGATACCAGTCCTTGGTTCAGGACCTGCCCGATATGCCCGAAAGCACAAAATGTTTCCACTTCCGCATGGCATTGTTACCCGCGTTGCGCAAGGCAGTTGCTTGCAACCCGGTAACCTTTGAGCCGCATACGACTTATGCTCAGCTCCTTGCTCATGCACTTGGCGCGGAGCGCCAGCAGCTGCTCGAGAACGCATCCGGGCGGAATGCCGTAAAGTCTAACGCAGCTATCCCCGTTCCTGCCAACCAGGAGCCAGAGGCTCCACCCATGAACTACGCCGCCGCGGTTGGACGCGGTCGGGGCGGGTACGCTCCGAACGCTGGCCATGGCGCAGGCGGCGCCGGCCGCGGTGCGGGTCCAAGCGGGCGGGGCTCCGGGCCCCCGCCGAACCGAGGCGGACGTGGTCACAACCCCGCCGGCCGCGGAGGTGGACGCACCGGATGGCAGCCCCTCTTTCTCGTCAAGTAACTGACCTGATGCAAAAGGGGATGATTCGCCCTAGCGTATCTCCATGGGCAGCTCCGATCCTCTTCGTGGGAAAGAAGGACGGAACGTTACGCATGGTGGTGGATTATCGAGGGCTGAACGCACAAACACACGTGCACACGAATGTCCTGTCATTAATGATCGTCGGTTGCCTCTGTTGTTCTATGCAGACGACCTTACTTTGTTCGCGACCTCGTTGGCACGCCTCCAGTTCTCGCTTAAGCTGCTTATTGAGTTCTGTGCTGCTTTTGGTATGCGCTGCAACGTTCGGAAATGTGAGGCCCTTGTTGTGGCTGCTTCCGTTGATGTCGTTAAGAGGGCGTTTGAGGGGGTGAGGCTCATGCTTCCTCTCCGTACTGATGGGTCGCTTTGGCACCCACCCATGGTTGGTAGTTTACTTGTTCCTAGTCCTATTAACTGGTGTGGTCGCGTTAGGTACTTGGGTCTCTATTGGGGCCCTGCGTCCCCGTTTGCGAGTTGTGTCAACGAACTTTTGGAAGCAGGGCGACGGGCTATGTTCGGCCTTAGTAATCGGTTGGATGAGAACAGGGTGTGGGCTCCTGCCGTTCGGCTTCAAGCGTTCGACACCCAGGTCCGTTCGGTTCTCTGTTATGGTGCTGAGGTCTGGGGTCCTGATAGGATTGTCTCCGTCCTGCGGTTAGGTAAAGGTGTTTTACCCGCTGGTAAGTCATATTTTGATTTGGCTTTGGAAGATGGTATGGTCCAGGTCCAGCGTGACTTCTGTTTACGTTGTGCTGGGCTCAAGCAGGTACCTTACAAGCTGTTGTACAGGGAGCTGTCTCAGTTGCCTTTGCAGTACTTTTGGTTACGCCTTGCGTTGTGTTTCTGGAATAAGATAGTCAAGTCCCGTGGGTCGGTCTATCACGACGTGTTAGTAGATGATCTCCGTCTGGCTCTTCTGTCTGATCTCAAAGTGGATTGCTGGTCGTCTAAAGTGCTCATCATTTTGCGTTGGTTGGGCCATGAGTGGCCGGCGTGTGACTCCGTTTCTCAGAAGGTAGATGTATACTCGTCTCAGTTGATTCGAGTGGGTGAGGTTCTGGAGAGGTTATCTGCGTTCCTTTTAAGTGACTGGGATCAGTTCAGCCAAGGGGGTGATCCGCGTGTGTTCCAAGGTAAAGGGGTTTCGCTTTGCAGGTATCATAACTGGATGGGCTCCCCTTCACCAGCAAGAGAGGGCTCCGATCCCACAGGCTATTTGCGTGTTTATTTGCCGGTCAACCAGTTGCGTATGGTTGCCAAATTCCGTCTTTGTTGTTGGCCTTTGGAGGTCAACAAAGGACACCATAGGCCGAGAGAGTGCCGTACGTGTCAGGTCTGTACGTCGGGTAAGGTTGAGGATGAATATCATGTGCTCATGGAGTGTGAGGCGTATACTGAGTTGCGTAATAGGTTTCTGATTAACGTTGAAGATACTGATATGCGCAAGGTATTTCTTAATACCAATCCGAGGAAAATCGCTACTTTCCTTACTGAGGTTTTTGATGAGCGTCAACAGCGTGCTCTGGAGCCTCACGGCTCGTGAGGGCACCCGCCGCGTCGGCGGCGGAAATACTGTAACCACAATGACAATGACAAACGGTTAAAAACCGGTATCCGTTGCCGCGGATAGATGATTTGGTGGATAGTCTGGGAGGTAGTGTGATCTACTCCTCCATTGACTTACAACAGGGATACCATCAAATTAAGATTCGAGCAGAGGATGTACCGCTGACAGCGTTTCGTACTCCCCTGGGACACTATGAATATGTTGTCCTACCTTTTGGGCTGACTAATGCCCCTGCCACGTTCCAAGTGGTGATGAACCGAATCTTTCAGCCCTACCTCGGCAAGTTTGTCGTGGTTTACCTGGATGATATCCTGGTGTATTCCCGAAGTCGTGAAGAACATCTAAAACACCTTGAAACCGTGTTCGAAGTGCTACGACGGGAACGGTTTCATGCAAAGTCGTCCAAATGCCACTGGGCGCAAACTCAGCTTGAGTACCTCGGTCACATTGTTAGTGCCGAAGAAGTTCGCATGGACCCTAAGAAGGTGAAGGTTGTCCGTGAATGGCCACTGCCACAGAACGTGTCCGAGTTACGGCAGTTCTTGGGCCTTACGAACTATTTCCGGAAGTTCGTTAAAGCGTATGCTTCGCTTTCGGCTCCTCTCACGGATATGTTACGTGGAAACAGTCAAGTCCGTCCTGAAGATTGGACACCAGTACGGGTACACGCCTTTGAAATGGTGAAAAATGCGTTAGCAGAGATGTACTGCTACGATACCCAAACATGACTAAGCCTTTTACGTTCGAATTGATCTCGGACGCGTCCTTACGCGGTACGGGTGCAGTCCTACTGCAGGACGGAAAACCTATCGCCTTCACCAGTAAAAAGTTCACCCCTGCGGAGCGGAACTATACCACGGGTGAGCAGGAACTACTTGGTGTAATACACGCACTTCAAGAGTGGCGCTGCTACCTGGAAGGTCCACATGATGTGAGAGTCGTGACCGATCATCACCCCCTGATCTATCTAAAGACGCAACCGACGCTGAATCGTCGTCAAGCTCGATGGCTTGAGTTCCTTTCCCGTTTTCACCTTGATTGGGAACACCGAAGCGGTAAAACCAACGTTGCTGACGCACTGAGCCGACATCCGCTGCTGAATGCAGTGACACGCATGCAAACGCGGCAAACCCTGAGGGCTCGCATCCTGACCGGATACGAGAAGGACCCGTGGTTCCAAAACCCTGAGAACCTTGCGAACCTGGAAAGAACGCAAGAGGGCTTTTAGCTCAAAACTCTTCCTGATGGCAAGAAACGTGTTGCGGTGCCCAATCACGGCGATCTCCGCAAGGAATTCATAAACCGTTGCCATGGTGACCCCTTGGCCGGACACCCGGGAGTTCACCGCACGTTGGAACTTGTACAACGTACTCATTGGTGGCCCAATTGTGCCGCAGATGTGCGACAAGTTGTCCTTACCTGCGACAAGTGCCAACGTAACAAAAGCCGTACAGGCAAGAAGCCTGGCTTGTTACAACCCTTACCAATCCCCGAAATGCCGTGGGACAGCGTCTCCATGGATTTCGTAACCGGCTTGCCCCGTACGGCTCGCCAGTTCAACGCGATCTTGGTCTTCGTCGACCGTTTGACGGAAATGACGCACTTTGTCCCAGTACGGAAAAGTATCACCGCCGAAAAGACCGCTAAACTCTTCCTTCAAAACGTGATCCGGTTGCACGGCGTGCCGAAACAAACGGTCTCGGACCGTGGATCTCAATTTGCCGGTCACTTCTGGCAAAACCTGGCACGGATGATTGAAATCGATCCTAATCTCTCCACAGCTTTCCACCCTGAGACGGATGGACAAACGGAACGGATGAACCGAGTCCTGGTAGACATGCTTCGCAGTTATTGCGCTACAGAACCACGATCGTGGGATGAAGCATTGCCCTTGGCTGAATTTGCCGTGAACAACGCTTTAAACCGAGCGACGAACCAAACACCGTTCTTCCTTAATTACGGGTGGCACCCGGCAACACCGGTGGTGAGGGAAACAGCCTGTAACGTACCGGCCGCCGCAGGTATGGCTGAAACCCTGGAAAAACGACTGAAGGAAGCAAAGAGATGCCTGATGGCAGCCCAAGATCGGACCGCGGCGTACTACAATGCAGATAAGAAATCGGCAACGTACCAGCCCGGTGACTCAGTACTCTTAAGTACGAAAAACTTACGAATGGGCCCGAAGGTACCCCGTAAGTTACAACCTCGATGGGTTGGTCCCTTTCCAGTGGAAAAGATGATTGGTAAAGCTGCGGTGAAGTTAACTACGTACCAGCCCGGTGACTCAGTACTCTTAAGTACGAAAAACTTACGAATGGGCCCGAAGGTACCCCGTAAGTTACAACCTCGATGGGTTGGTCCCTTTCCAGTGGAAAAGATGATTGGTAAAGCTGCGGTGAAGTTAACTCTCACGCCCAATCTGAAGATACACAATGTGTTTCACGTAAGCCTCGTGAAACCGTACAAGGCTGATGGCCCTTTTCGTCCCATACCACCCGAAACATTGCCTGTTTGGCAGGATACCTCTGAAGATGGTTATCTGCCGGTTGAGAGGGTGCTCGATTACCGACGACACAAAGTCGGAAAACGGACGTACGTGGAGGAATACCTCGTACGGTGGCAAGGATATACCGACGAGCACAACAGCTGGGAACCAGCGGATCATTTCACTCCCGATATGACAGCAGAGCTGGAGTCAGTACGACAACGGACTTGCGCGGACGCCAAGCCCTAAAGGGGGAGGCAATGTTGTGGTACCGCGTACGAACGCGAGTAACC
The DNA here is from genome assembly GCF_000143455.1 of Volvox carteri f. nagariensis. Lineage (NCBI taxonomy): Eukaryota > Viridiplantae > Chlorophyta > Chlorophyceae > Chlamydomonadales > Volvocaceae > Volvox > Volvox carteri. The sequence continues at coordinate 973,480 of NW_003307587.1, read as the reverse complement.
ACGTCCAAGAAGGACTCGGCCAAGACGGCTATCAGAAACTAACCGATCGTGAACGATGAAGGGACTTCGGCCTGTCCGAGTTTGACAGACCAACGGTTGATAACCGGTCCGCTTGACAGCAATACAGGGCTGAGCCCTATTTAAGGCGGCTTGAAGCCGACCTGAACCACGACCTCTCAACTCTGGATTTCACTACAATCTTCACCTACACTTAGCTGCCCGTCTACTTCATCGGCGCCAGTCAACGTCGCCTCTACCCCGCTGGATCCGCCAAGGGTAGATACCACTACAACGTGCGAAGATACAGAAGGGGCCGGGGGCCAGTTGATCGCATGCATGAATCTGTATGGTGGATGCAGATACACTGCTGCACCTCTTCTGGCACCTACTCACACCACCTCAAATGGTGGTACGTTTCACGAGTTACTTCACCTAACTAACGCTGTCATACACGCCCCAACGCAGCTACCTAGGCGGACATGTCCATCCTTGCGGCCGTCCACTTCCCAGTCAATGCATAAAGATTGGAAACGTACATGGTCCAATTACAAATTTTGCCCCTCTGAACGTGCACGCGAACACGCATGTGAAAGCAAGGGGAGATAGGCCAACCTGCTGCCCCCCCACAGCTGTCGTAGCTGGCCGCTGAAAAGGCCTCTCGAGATGCTGGTGGTCGTGCTTCGCGCGTATTTGTAGAGCCGTACTGTGTACCAGCTACAACAACAGCCCTGTTTCCGGAACAATCACACCTGTCCACCGAGGAAAGCTAACGGCGTGCGTCTATAGCGCAATAATACCGCACGACCGCATGCACAGGGCTTGCAGAGGACACGAAACGAAGGAAATGCGAGCAGCGGGACGGGCTTACTGCCTGGACAAGGGTATCGTATATGCAACCGCAGTCCTCAGCAGACTGTAGCAAACTCCTCATAATGCAGATACTGTCTGATATGACCGGACCGTCCACTAATAGCAGTGCATCCCATGCTCATCAATCGCGTCTGCACTTCTCCTCGCGAGGCTCTCGTTCCCCGCTCTAGCCGGACATCCTCGCACGTTGCCAGCTTAGGGGTCCGTGACCTTGGGGCGCTTGCTTGTGCATGCGCTGTCAGCGCTGTCGCTGCTGTCACTACTGTTGTCAGAGGACGACGAACTGCTACTGCTACTACTACTACTGCTGCTGCCGGTGTCGCACTCCACATCTCCACGCCTGTTCATGCCGTGCGCTATAGCTGCCAGATCCGGCCGCTCTTGTTCCAGCGCGAGGAGCCACCTCCGTGACATCTTGGGCCTCCCCTTCCGGGTGTGCTTCCAGACCTTCCGCACCGCACCGGGAAACAGGAACACTCGTGAGTTCGCGGCTTTCGCAAAGACGACGCATGCGTGAGAGCAACTTTGCATCATAGAAAATCCAATGGCCGGGAGGACAAAGCCGAATGACCACATGGCAAGATGTGCTTAGTAGTGCATCTTCAAAACGATGCACGACCATCTTTTTCAACCCATCCAGCAGGGCGCTCTTCTGGACGCCGGATGGATCCACCACTGGTGGCTAACAAGACTGCGGCAAAGCAATGACGACGCAAAGGACATGATGGCAGGTCCATACAGCACGCCTAGGTAAGCATGTCGAATTCGCACTTCCATGTTTGGTCGTGAATAGCATCGACACGTTACCGTAGGAGGTTCCTATTCTCTGTCCGGTACAGGAAGTAGACTAGACAAGATGTTCAGACCCGCAAAGGTCAGCACGGACTCTCATCCCGAGCAACTGACTGACCCGCTCGAAGTTCGCCCCACTGACGTAGTTCTGAGTGACAGCCAGCGTGTCGTCCAGATTGAGTACGGCGTGCCACCAGCCGCCTGGTACGAACACCGTCTCCCCTGGAGCTTGCAGCAGGTCCACGACGCGCGCAGTCGGCCAGTCCCCCTTCTTCGCCCGCGGGTAGACCTGCGACGTGCACATGCCGACACACAACGGCTACTTGCGCAACGGACGCATGCAGAATGTTACGGTGTGAACGCATGTGCAGCTCTCCCCGGGACCGGCGGTAGGTTCGTTGCGATTGATGATGATGATGATGATGATGATGATGATGATGATGATGATGATGATGATGATGATGATGATGATGATGATGATGATGATGATGATGATGATGATGATGATGATGATGATGATGATGATGATGATGATGATGATGATGATGATGATGATGATGATGATGATGATGATGATGATGATGATGATGATGATGATGATGATGATGATGATGATGATGATGATGATGATGATGATGATGATGATGATGATGATGATGATGATGATGATGATGATGATGATGATGATGATGATGATGATGATGATGATGATGATGATGATGATGATGATGATGATGATGATGATGATGATGATGATGATAATGATGATGATGATGATGGTGATATAGCCAATAACCATCCGCCAGCTAGGTGCCAAAGGGCCCTCCTCTGATCATACCGGACACCATTGCTCTGACCTGAGGGGGTAGAGAGTCCAATTCAGGAAAGAGGCCTCTGGACACACATGGTATGATGCGTTGAGTCCCAGGGAACCCGCTTGTACAGCCCCCCCTGCAGTAGTGGCGCATGGCCTTGGGGCATATCGGGGATATACCACCCACTCGGCCCGTATGTCGTATCTCGACATACAGCTCAATGAGCCCTCAGTGACATTCGGATGGAGTCACCGATCAGACCCCATCACGGCCGCCTTGCTCAGCTTCTACCTACATATCCCTACCTGTGGTGGAATTGTCCAGTACCCTACATACCACCACAGATGTAAGAAATTATCCCTATCATATTCACAGAGGCTTCACCTTGCTGAACCAGCTCACGGCTTCCCGCTCGACGCCATGCTCCCGGGGCAAGACCTGGCACCTCGGTGTCCCCGGGGGAAACAACGCCCAGCGTTTGTGACCTGCGTGGTGCCGCACGGCAGCGGTACCGAGCGCGGGGAATCGAGGACAGAGAGGGAGCCGAGGTGGGGGGCCGTCAGGCGCCGAACACAGACGGTCAAGGGCAGGCCGGGAAGCCATAGCCAGACGTATCGGTCGCGTTAAACAGGAGAGCAACAGCGACCACAGTTCTACACCGCAGTTCTACATGGGCCCTCGGACTGACTGACAGACAGACTGACTGACTGACAGACTGCTGGTGGCGATGAAGGCATGGAGGTCAACCCAAAGAAGCCACTGTATGCTGCTGGTGGCAAAACGCACCGACCGGCTGGGAGCCTGGAGCACTTGGAAAAGTTTAACATGTCCGATTTGGGGTGGCTTGGCTATACTACCCGAGTTGCTTAGCAACATGCAAGCAAGGAGTCGTACACGGGTACACACACGCATTCCCGGCCAGGCCCACAACAATCCAAGATTTGCTGTATGTATGTGTGTGTGTGTTTTACACTCGACGCATGCACGTAACGAAGGCCCCGGCTCAGGCGACCGCCTACCTGCTAACAGCGTGTTCCATGCGCTTGTCGCCAAGGGGTCGATGTGGAGTCCGCTGCCGCTACGGGCGGGACCCAGTACCAGCCACCTAGGTACAGGGCGGCAAACAAGCATTACCAGTTCTACACATGAAACGCAACGATCGCTTACTTACTAGCCAGTACAGTACATATGCAGTGGGGTCAAGGTAGCACCTGGCCGAGCACTCCTTCCCGGCTAGGGGAAGGAGGCTCTCGAAGGAGGAGGAGGAGGTGGAGGTGGAGAGGCCATGCACTTCGTCCGCCAACCCTCTCGCCAGTAATAGATATGCAACGGGCATGCATGCATGCTGCCCAACCACCTCACCTGCCTCACCTGCCTATCTACCCACTCACTTACCTGTATGGGGGTCTTCGCTTCTCCCCCACGAGGCGAAAGAGGTCCTCCCGGAAGTACACGGGGACCTGCGGGGCAAGTGCAGGAGTGCGACCAGCGGAGCTGTGAGACCAAAGCGCCCTGCCGAGTGCCGGGACGTCCTGATGGGGATGGATTAAACCAGGCAAGCACCTTCGTCCGCAACCGCGCGCCGCAACGAGGATAGCCGCCGAACTTGTCATACAACATGTAACCAACCACCGTAACTCGCGTTTGAGCGATTAAGCGGTTTTCCTTCCGCTCAGCCAGATGCGATCGCACATGCGGCAACATGACAAGAGGGGGAATATACACTACGGCCGATCTACGATCCGTACCAGCCGGGCCCTTCCCCAACACGGCTACATCTGGAAAGAGGGAAAAAAGAATCACAGCTCGCGATGTGCGAACTGCCTTCTGGCGGGTCGGAGCAATGAATTCAGTCGCATGCTAGGTGACGGTTTCGGGGGCCTGGCAGTACGGACAGGGGCCGCAGGAGGATCCTGCGCGAACATGACACCGTTGACTAATGACGACTCCCGGCACTTACGTTGCCAGCCCCTACCTTACCACACGACGGGGCTTAGAGTCCCCGAGTACGCTTTACGTCGAGGGACTCGACTGAACCTGACTGAAAGCCCAGGCTGTCCAAGCTGCAATCCCTCCTATCATTTCGGGCCCCCCCCCACACACACATAAAGTGAAACGCTGTTGCGGCCGAAATTCTGTTCCCCCTGTAAAGGGCGCTTCCGTCCATCTGCCGGTGTTACATCCCAGCCCCCAGGCCCCTAATGCCCCCGGCCCCTAGCCGCTCCCCGGGCCAGGCATCAACCAGCTAAGGGCGCACCTCGTAATCCTTACGCATGGACCTGCTGCCGTCCCGATCCGCGAACGTGCCGTCAAAGATGTAGAGCGGGGAGTCGTCCCGAGCCCCGTGCAGCGGGTCCGACATGTAGTCCAGGAACCCGTTCAGGGGCAGCCGCACCGCATAGCCCTCGTCATCTGAACCCACCTGACGATGGGACAGAGGTACACGTACAACGTATATACATGCACGTAAACATGCATGCATACATGCATGCATGCATACATACATACATACATACATACATACATACATACATACATAATTGTAACGATTAATGCTCACAATAGGTAGCCAGGCAAGGCACAGTTACGCTACTGATTGCGTACTGATTAGACCCTCTCTGTAAACTGTGTTGAGGCAGCGACACGGCAGAAGCAGCGGGGTGTTCGTACATGCATTTATGTGGGTAAGAGATTCATTGAGGATAGTCAGCGGGTGCAGCCTGCAGGTGCAAGCACACATGGGTAATGAGTAGGTAGATGATTTGTGCCGCCAGTTATGGTGGCTGCGTGTTGGCGTGGTGTGTGCGTATTATATGCTTGCAGCGAGCAAGCAGGTTGTGCTGCTGTACCTTAAATTTGTGTTCTCCGTAGAGCTGTCGCAGGCGCTCAGGCGTCCAGCATTTGGCAGCGGGCCAATCGTCGGCCAGCCCCGTGATAACGACGGGAATCCGGGGACGCTCAAAACGCTCCACAAATTCGGCTACCGAAAGATCCTGTGTCGATATGTTACGGCATGGACTGCTATGGCATAAATCATTGACAACAACGATTTCAATAACTGGAAAAATCACTCAAATCGCTCAGAAGTCTCCCTTGTGCCATACGCACCGCTTACGCACGCACAGCAAAGCGCATACCTGCCAATGTATCCGGGGAATATGGTCCTCTATGCCGTTAGTGCAGCAAATGTCCGATTGTGCATAACCGTGTCTGTACCTGCAGGAAGGCAGTTCCGTTTATTTCGTTAATACCGTTTTTTTGCGTGGCCAACCGCAACGCCAGCAAAGGCGCACCAGTCTCCCTTGCTGATGCTCAACTCGCTCCTGGCTGCGCGCTTAACCTTTCTGAGTTTCCTTTCGTTGTCATCATCCCTGTATAATCATAAGAGCCATTCTAACGTCTCCTATTGGTTCACGTCAAGGAAGCTTCTGGAGTGCAATTCCGACGAATTACCCTCTGAAAAGAGGAGGCTCCTTGTTCAACATATTGCGAAAACTACATACGAGACGCCGCTTTACTACAAAACGGACACGCCCATACACGGCGCCTCAATTTGGCGCGTAACTACAGATTACATTAGATTCATACGCATGCAATATAATGTATCAGTTGATGTAGTGAAGAACTGCAGTTGGCATAAAAGTTATGAAGTCGTGCAGTCCGCAGAGCAGCTGTACGAACACGAGGAAAGCAGAGGCATCCAGCTCGCGAACTCAATTACATGATACTGTCATATAAATCCTCCTGATATTCCTACAAAGCTTTCAAAATACTTACTGTACCCCGAATATAGGTACTGGGCATCACTGCTAACACATCGTTGCACAATATTTTTTTACTGTTCGATCATCTCTTTTTGATAAAAATGTCTTTCGCGGGATGAACTCTGCGGGCCAAAGATGGCGGTGAGATGTTTTCCGTTGGACGTTTTCCATATCGAAATTCGATGCCCATGCAATTAACCTGTCTGATAACTGTAGGGTGCTGAGGCGGGTCAGCCGCCAGGCGAGCACGGTGGCGTGGGTGAGTACTGGCTGGCGACTGAAAGAGAGGTAACAATCCGCGTTGTGGCCGGCGCTCAGTCCGAGTTTTTGTGCTTTCCTCAGCAGGCCAGCAGCCTGGCATCGCAACATTAAAGTATAGCGATGGGTCGGAGTACAAAGGAACCCTTAAGCACGTGCACGGCCAGGGCCAAGTCCCGCACGGCATCGGGACGTGTGTTTGGGTTGATGGCAACCGCTACGACGGGGAATGGCGCAATGGGCTCATGCATGGGTTCGGCACGTACCAGTGGACATCTGGACAGCGCTATGATGGGGAATGGAAGGTACGTGCCGTGGGTTGTTGGGGATTAGTAACGTTCTCCGCTTCCCCCTTGGCGGCTTACTCTTGCGCGCCACTGCCAAAGCGGCGCCAACACACACCCTGCTGGCACGGCTTATGCAGGACGGCAAACGCGATGGCGTTGGCGTCAAAATGTATGTCGATGGATCCACTTTCCATGGCATTTGGCGGGAAGGCAAGAAGCACGGGGTGGGCGTGTTCAAGCCTGCGTCCAAGGACAAGGACAAGGACCGAGCCAGGACGGTCGTCAAGACTAGCAGCGGAAAGCTACTTCTGGGTCACACGGCGGTGGACGGCGATTCGGTTTCCAACCTCAACGCATACGAATCGGTGCAGCCAATAGAAGTGACACCGCTGCAGGCTGGTAGGTATGGCATGTACGGCATGTATGCACGCTCTTCGGCAAGTTTTGCTTTTATCTGTGCTAGTCGCAAAGGATGCATCGCATGCATGTAAACGGCATGGCAGCGGCAGGGGCAGGAGCCGGGTGTTGCCAGAGTCCGCAGCATGTCGACAATCCTTGTGCAGCAGCGTCCGTCCCGAACCGCGGCATGCTGCCAAAGTTTTAAACGCTCAACTCAGGGGGGCCCCAGCATAGCGATCACTGTGCTCGCTGGTGACCCAGATCATGTGGCTCTGCATGGACCGCCACCACCGCAAGCAAATGCGACTCCAATAGCCGCCATTTTTTACCTACCCACCTGCTCTCTTGTGCGTTGCGTGCAACAATTGACCGACGAGGTGAGGTATCTGCTGTCCGCCCACTAATCTGAGACTCCCCAGACCACTCACCTCCCCACTCTCTCTCTCTCTTAGGAGACGCGTGTGATACCCTCCTGTTGTTCCCCTCCACCCGTGTTGCCCCTGCCAGACGCCTACAGCAAGGAGTCGTCCCACGCGGGAGGTGCCGAACCCACCCCAGCAGCAGCAGCAGCCGCAGCCGCTACTGGTGGTGGCGGTGCGGGGGCGCCGGGCACGTCTTCGGACGGGGTGGCGGAGGGGGAGCGGGATCGGGAGCTGGAGCGGGGCCGGGACCGGGAGGGCCACCGGGAGCGGATGCGGGAGCGGGAGCGGGATAAGGATCTGCGTGAGAAGGAGGGCAAGGTGGTGTTCATTCGGGCGTTTGAGGATGGCGTGTTGCGGAGGGAGGACAAGCTCAGCAGCGAGGACGCCAAGATAATCTTCGGGCAGGTAGGTGGGTACTGGGTGGTGGAGCGGAGTGATGTTGGGTTGCGAATGGGCTTGGGTGGGGGTGAGGGGCCCAGGATGGGGCCGCTTGGTGGACGGGGTAGGGCTCTGTCATCGTGGGGAGCTTGGAGCTGGAGGAGCCTGACCGGAGTGACCTGCTGAGCTGCGTGAGCCAATGTCACAGCCCCTGTCTCGGCGCCTGAGCCAGCTCTTTTAACCTGATACACATGATGTCATGATGCAAGGGCCGGAAAGGGGGGAAGGTATGAAGGGGGAAGACACTGGACGGGAACCCCGGCGCGACCGCATTGGTGGGAGGGGACTAAGGGCTGTAATGAAACAGGTGACAGGCTAGCTGCATGCCAAGTGAGGAAGGCCCCTACTTAACGGCCGGCAGGAGGAGCCTGACTGGAGACCTGGGTGGGGGCTGTGATGGGGGACGTAGCGGACGTAGCTGTACGGGACTCTCGGGGGGATAAAGCGGCATCAGCGAAGTCATACCGGAACTACACCGGGAACTTGCCGGCCATGATGGAACGCCACTTCCCAGGTTGCGCTTACTCGTAGCTACGTGTCTGTCTAGAGTGTTCACCGCGGGTGGGTCATGCGATCGTGCATTGATGGACTAGGTCCTGGATTGCCCCATTATTGCATCGCTGTGTATCTGTGGCAACTCATTGCCCTTCCACTTCCCCTTTTGGTTTGCCGGACTGTGTTGGCGGTGTTGGCGGTCCAACAGCCGCAACAGTCGGAGGAGAAGCGCCGTGGCAGCAAGGCGAGGAAGAAGGTCAAGCGGGCTCTCGGGCTGGGGAAGAAGCTTCAGCAAAAGCATGGGCAGCTGTTGTACAAGGGCATGCCCGGGTAGGACTTGGAGCGGAGGGAGGGGAGGGGAGGGGAGCTCCAGGCGGGGGCCCGAAAGGGGCTGGGCTTCCAGGAACAACGCACTAACCCTGAGAGACCGGGGGGGAAGGCCAACCACGAACGAGTGAAGCCGATGCCAAGGATAGGCTGATGCGCCAAAACTATGTAAGAAATAGCTAACCAGTCGCGACGTGCGAAGGAGGAGTCTTCGCGGTGATGTTAGTAGTCATGAAGATAGGGTAGGGGAGCGCCAAGGAGAAGCCGGGAGCGGTTGTACAATTGGGTCAATTGGGGCTTTGCAACTTTTTCTTTGCGCCGCTGGCGGTTACCATGACCACAAGGTGAGGAAAAGAGCACGCAGCAGCCTTCCACAGCCCTACCATATCCACCCGCCCACAGCGACTTGGTCCGCTGCCACCCTTTTTAACCCCCCTCCCACGACTATCCCGCCATGGCCATGCTCCCTGCCTGACCTCCCGCTGCAGGTACAACCTGATGTTGCGGTTACAGCACGGCATTCGATGGAGTGTCGGCCGGGGCACGTACGGCAGGGCGGCTGCCGGACATACGGCGGTGCCTCTGCCTCCCCCACCGCAGCACACCAACAGCCAGGGTGGGCCCATGCCGCTCACCCACAAGCTTGGACCGTCGGATTTCACGGAGAAGGTCAAGGTGTTTTTCCCCAGTGCGGGCAGGTGGGCGGCGAGCGGCGGGAGTTCAGGGAGCCGATGTGGCCGGGGGGTTACCTCGTGGGGTGGCTCCATCTAATGCCATGACGGCGCACCTACGTACTAGCTCGCAGGTGGAGACGGCCGCTTTGCTTTTGGCTTCCTCTCGGCAACTGGAGGAAACGAGAACCGGGAGCGCTCCCAGACGCGGTCCTTCGCTCCGCACTCCATTCTCCCTACACGTGCTCGCCATGCCGCCTTGTCCGTAACACTCGACCTAAGTACGCTCCTGAGATATATCACCTCCCCGCACTCTTCCGGATGTTGTTGCTCGCTCGTACGTAATTTCTCGCCCTTTGCCAACGCCAATATGTCAACACCACTATGCCCCCGGACGTGGGGCGCAGCCAGGAGACTCCTGCGCATCCCGCGGGGGACTTCAAGTGGAAGGACTACTCGCCACGTGTGTTTCGCAACCTACGCAACATGTACGGCATTGCTGACGCGGACTATATGTTGTCGCTGGGTGGCAGCAGCGCGCTGTGGCAGCTCAACTCCCCGGGCAAGTCGGGGTGCATGTTCTTCCTGTCGGATGATGAGCGCTTTCTGGTCAAGACGATGCGAAAGACGGAGATCCGGACGCTCATCGACATGCTGCCTGAGTACTACAAGTAAGGAATGGCGCTGTACGAATGCCCCAAGCTCGTCCAGCCTGAGCTAAAACCACGTGAAACCATGTGACACTGCGAGTTTGTCTACCGGCTTTTGATCGTCCCCTTTACCTTTGCTTCCTACTATCATGCTCACTTTCATCGTTCTCCTGGCCCTCCTGCTCTCAGGTACATGGAGAGTCAGCCGGACAACTTGGTGATCCGCTTCTTCGGAGTGCACGGCGTGAAGCAGGTGCACGGGCGGACCGTCAGATTCGTAGTAATGCATAACATGTTCAACACCGACCTGCAGGTGGGGCTGTTTCAGGGGTGGGGTTGCGGCCGCCCCGCGGATGGGGGGTGGTTGTGGAGGGCGCGTGTAGTTAAGCTCTGGACCATGTGGCTGCTGCAGCTGTGTGGTGGGTATCGGACAGCAGTGCCTTTCCCCTTGCTGCAGCCGGAAGCCCATCCGCCCATCCTGCCGCTGGCCGGGATGTGCTGCCCCGCCATCACCTGCTGTGGTTGACGCTTGCAGGGTGTGTAGCTAGGCACCCTGCAACGGCCACCGCCGCTGCTGCCGCTACCCCGCCCCCTGCCTTTCCTGCTATGAAAGTGGCCCCAATACGCCGGGGGGTGTGTGCGTCTGTCCTCAGATCCACAAGAAGTTTGACCTCAAGGGCAGTACTGACGGACGTACGACAGGGCCTCGGGTGGATCCCTACGACCCCAAGACCATTTTCAAGGACCTGGACCTGGACCTGCAGGTAGGCTCAAGGATTGAGGGGCGGAAGGAGGAGGGGGAGCTTTGAGGGGAGGGGGGTTGCCATGTCAATGACATTGTGGCGATCGACAGGAATCGCACTGCGTAAGGGGTTGTGACCCGCAAGACGATAAGACCGCCCTCAGACAACAGAGCAACCCGCTGATGTGCCGAGAGCGCAGCTGCCGTGCAGGGGCGCCCGGAGGCGCGTCTCTTATCCCCTTGTGCTTACCTTCTCCTCCCCCCCTTGTGCTCCTCTTCCGCAGTTCCTGCTCGACCCCAGTTCATACGACCGAGTCATACGCCAGATCACCTCAGACGCGGAATTCCTGAGGAAGGTGGACGTCATGGACTACAGCCTGCTACTGGGGATACACTTTTGCAGCCGCATGCGGACCCCCGCACAAGATAACGACAGCTCCATCACGAATCAGCACCCCACTGAACAGCATCACCAGCTGTCTGAGCAGCAGCAGCGGCAAGGGACGGCGGTGAAGGGGCCGCCGGAGGGACAGCGGGGCGAGGCCGTTCCTAAGGGCGGCAGTCCATCCGGCGGTCCTCCAGCGAGTGCGGGAGCGGGGGGAGGCTTCCAACAGATTTCCCAGCCGCCGCAGCAGCAGCAGGCCGTGGCGTTGCAATCCATGAGCTCGCATGATTCGACGGACGGCGAGGAAACCACAGGTGGGTTCGCGCGTCAACTGGGAATTAGTGGGTGGTTAGGTAGTGGCAGTGGCCGCTTACCTGTGGAGCTCTTCCTGTTGTCGTGTGTATTGTCATTTAAAGTCATCGGGAGGTGCCCGTCGCGGGGCCGTCAATGAACCGCGGTAGCGTAGCAACACTAGACCCGCGTAGGTGTCCTAGATCATGATCATGACGTCACCTAGCTGCAGCTGCACCCGCGTCGCCAACATATCGACCATGTTACGGCATATGTTGCATTGTATTACACACGTAGTTGGCCGCGCGGAAATGATGGCTCCTAACACTTTCACATGCGGACACCGACCATGGTGGGATTGGGGGCGGGGGATCCGGAGCACTTCGCCTCCGCAACTGCAAGGAACCTGCTCCGTGTTTGAGAAACTCAGTGCCACTATGTTGAGAGACCAACAAGGGGGTGTTGGCTCCTTCCGGGTGTGCAGCTGAGCGGCAACCCCGATTCACCCCAAACAGTGGTTGGGAGTGGGGCCGCCGTGGACGTTATCTCCCCGGGGCCCGAAGGTATACATTCGCCTATCTTTCTTTCCCCTAAAAACCCCTAACTCAAACCCCAGTTCACTCTGGAGATTTGTGCACCCCGTCCTCTGCACATCACCCCCCCTGTCCGCTGCATGTATGTATATCTCGCAGGTCAGCGGACTTCGCCCTCGCGGCTGCTTGCTGGTTGTCAGCCCCACTCGCCATTGCCTTCCCCGGCAGGTGGCGCCCGGCAGGTTCCGGGGGCCCTGGGTGGCGGCGACGACTCAGACGGCGAGCACGTGCGTAACTTTGATCTTTTTTCGGACCGCCCAGGTGAGAGGTGGGCTGTTGTTGTACTGCTGCCAAGAGAGGAGGCCCCGCCGGATGTTTTCCAGCCAGATCGGAGCAAGGTGGTTGGACGCCTGGTGTGGACGGAACAACAATCTTTAGCATGGGTAACGTATGAGACCCCCAACGTAGGTGCAGGGACTGCAAAACCACCTTCAAAGCGAGCTATCTGTAAATGCATTCCTCAATTCCTTTCCCTTACTGGTCTCATGCATACATCACTCTACCTTGCACAGCGCCGACTTTATACCCAAATTGTCTGCGGACCCAACGTCCTGCCCTAGGGGTCTGTCGCCGGGCGTTTTCCCAGCCCCTGCTCTATTCACCCACCTTGCATTTTCACTACCTCTGCTTTGTTCTCCAGAGCTGGATAAGCAACTGCGGCTAATCGAGGAGCGCATGAGGGCGCTGGGATATAGCGATCAGCGCATTCACGACATTCTCAGCCTGGTGCGACTGCGTATCCTGGGCGACCAGATGAAGAAGCGCTCCAAGAAAGCGTACAAGGTACGAGGCGATGTGGGTTGCTAGATCCTGCTATGTTGCTGCATCAATTCTTTTGTCGGGTAGCCAGGCTGGAACCTGGAACCGCATCATCGTTGGATAGCGTCCACAACCTCGAGAGTCGTCCAGGAGGTCCTGGTGAGGCATCTCTTGCGAGCGTCATATCCAGGCCTTTCCTTCTCGTTGCAAGATTGGATAGGCCACAGCAGCTGACGATAGAAGGCCGTGCTGTGCGTGCGATGCAGGTGTATGACGGACCCAGCACGGTGCTCATGGCTCTGGCATCACGCCGGCACGGGCCGGAGGCTCTGCCCCGGCTGGAGGAGGCTGATGAGCAGCCGGCGTCCGAAGACGATATGGAGGAGGCGCAACCCGGCAAGCAGCCGCCATATTTGGGTTATCAGATGCGAGCTCTTGCTGTCCATATGGTGAGTTATTTGAAAGTGGATGGTTGGGGTACGCCCAGAGGTCGTGTGGGCGCAGGTGACCCTGACTGTAGCTGCTGCATGAGAGGGTTGTTATCTTGCGCTCGTCGCTTCGTGGGAGATTACCAGAGAAAGATGCATGGTTTGTCCATGACTTCCCGCTGTGGACGCCCGTTGCAGGACGGTGACCAGCCACCGGAAGAGGTGGTGCTGTGCTTCGGCATTATCGACATCCTGCAGGAGTGGAACGCACGGAAGGTGGGGAGTCGGGGGCCTTGTGAACGACAGATTGTGCATGGGGATATTTTTATTCGCGCAGGTTCAGCCGGAGTCCTGCGACGAGCCACCTTGGGAACCCAAACTTTCGAGTGCAGACCAGTAATCAGGCTGTCAGATCACAAGCGGCCTTTGCTACCTCCGCGCTCCTTGAAAATTGCCCGGTACTGCCCGTCGAGCCCGAGAGCTCAAGTCCTGCCGACATTGGGCCCTGCTTGCAGCCATATACACAAGTACTTGTAGGGGTTCTGCAGTCATCCCCATTCAGGATGCAACCCCAATGACACATCTCAGCACATCTAACCGTAAACAGAACAAATAGGGCATCTACAACAAGTGTGCGTCAGTCGCAGTTTCACCAGATCCTTACCAGACCTACTTTCCCCAATCCATGCTTGACGCTCGCTTCCAGGTGCTGGAGCGCACCGTCAAGAGCTTCACGCACGACTCGTACGCGATCTCCGTGGCGCCGCCCAAGTTGTACAGCGCCCGGTTCGCGGAATTCCTGATCAAGGCGGTGTTCATGAACCCTGCAAGTGCCGCAGCGCGCGGGCTGCGGTTGCCGCCGCCCACTGCCGCTGCCTTCAGTGTTCAGGGCCCCACGGTGCACACCATCATGGAGGAGCGGGAATCGGACTTCCATCGATGACGATGCAGCGTCAGGACTACTACTGCTATAGCCATGCGGATTTACTGAGCACTTCGGATGGGGGTTAGGCAGCGCATTCCAGGTTCTAGTTTAGATAGAACGATTCTGGCCATTGCCGCGAGAACATGAGTGATACACAGCAGGAGTTAACTGCGTGCAGCTGTGGAGGTTTCTTCTTGGCATTTGGGAATAGAAGGGCCGTGAGGCGTGACAGGTCGCTTTACCATGTCCACCTTTGCAGTGTAGGAGATACATGGCTTTGCTGGCGATCAAATTCTTGGACTGCGGATACGGGAGGCGATACTGGATGATGATGCAACATTGGTGTAGTTTTAAGACGCGGATGACGAACTTGATGCACTCCATGAAGTGCCGCAGTTTCGGCTGTTATAGCATGGTCCGGGCGCTGCCGTGAGTGGCTTTACCATGACGTTAGATTTGTGTTCCGGAGTACCTGCGCCAATCATTGGCGAGCATAATGCTCGCTAGAGATCCCTACGTTCAGAGATTAAGGGATATGTCGGAAGCAAGGTGTAAACTTGGAAACGAAAGCTACAGCGCTTTACCCTCCTGTCGAGACTATACGATAGTGAGCTAGAGAGGTCCGTACAAGATGTGCGCCATTCTTTGCACTAAATGTGTTCGAATCGCACTGCACAGGTGTGCATAATGTAGTGCACAAAAGCTACACTCAATCACTTCTCTCCGTACCGCGACGATATCAGTACAGTTGAGTTCGCGTCGCCTCTCACAGAGGCACAGATACGCTGTGAACCTCAAATCCTTACTCCTCCCCCGCTTCACGAACATCCGTCATTTTCCCGTGCGTAAACTGCCGTTGAATGACTTGGAAGATGAGCACCGTCCAATACAGATGGAGGACAAACAGCACCAGCAAAAGGCCGTTGAAAATCTCCCAGTGCGGATGCGGCTCGATCCCCAGCTGGGCAGCCACCAGCATGACCGGCTCGAACAGCGTCGAACGGATAACGTAAGCTGGGAAAATAAGTACTCGGGCCACAACCCACGACACGAAGAAGACGATGAATGCCGGCATGCCTATATCGTTGCGGTCTGCGTAGCGGGCAAGCTTGGCCATTTCCAGGAAGATATCGGACACGTCGTGAATCAGAATCACAACAACTCCGACGCGGGTGAAGTTGACCGCATAAGAATAGAATAGTAGTCCCGACGTCACTACGTGGTGGATCATGCTCTCCAGCCAGTCTTTCCGCCGTTCCTGCGATGAGACAAATTTTGATTAACCGCACAGTACGCTTCGGTCTAACGGTCACGTTCACGGCTCAACCGCTAACGGTCACGTCCATGGCGCCAACGCGCCATTACTGCTAGCATGCAATCATCTAAATTACTCAGTATCCTCAACCAGCCATTTCATTGTACGGCGACGTAGAGACGCGCTGCTTACCAAAGCGCCCTGCTGTACTTACGAGGAACGATCGTCACATGCAGACTCACCTCGTGCACAGCGAGGAAATGTATTGCTTGGAGATAGAAACCAGTCTCAGCGCAGTAGAAGAGCAGCACGCCGCGAGATACAGGGAGGTTACACGGAGGAAACCGCGAACAACCTAGCCACCAATAGCGGCTGTCTGTGAACCAAATCTGCAAGAAAGGCGAGGAAACCCGTCCGAGCTCTTTCCGGGAAGAAGCAACGTAGCCTATGCCAGTCGGCCGGAGCTTTACGCAGAGAGATGGGAAAGTCTTCGTTCAGACGTACCTCGCCCCAGCAGACTGCGAAGGCCAAAGCTGTGAAGGCTATGTAAACTGTCATTTTCCAGCAGGATTCGTTCCACTTTCGAAGCTTCCTCGCCTGTTCCTGTTCGTCCACTTGCACATCAGTCTTTTTCGGATCACCGCCTGAGAGCGCCCGCTTGCCCAAAGGCTGCGTTTCACAATGAGGGAGCGAAGGGTTGGTGTGGGTCATGTCAGATGATGTCAGGCAAGAGCACTACGCAAGGCATCCATTACACCGCATCCACGGGTTCCCCCTGGTACACGGTTCGCGCGGTTGTTGAAACAGTCAAGGGTATTTCCGGCGCCCTACGCGTACCGGAAATAATCGGACCGTCCATGACACTGTACGGCTTCGGAGGCCAACCCACTGTTCAACCTCCCCTTCCCTACCATCACAAAAAGCGAAAGCCCACATACGTTCGAGAGCATACCGCATGCGCTCACCTCGAAGACGAAGCGTGTAAGGATGCCCCTAATAACCGGGTACAAGAGGGCGAAAACTACGCACAAGGAGAAGTCCAGGTACCGGTCCCCCAACAGGTACGCCACATCAGGCTCCGGTGATACATTTAAAGCTGTTAACGTTGTGTTGACAACGTTCAACTTCACGCCGCTTTCATATATCCATCGGCCCAGGGTTGAAAGTTTCTCGAGCTGCAGCTGGGGCTGAGTCTCCATTTTACTCGTGATCCCTGACTTATTATATTATCGATTACTTTGTTTACGTAGACAGAATTAAGTCGCGACTAGTAAATGAAGCCCGAAAAGTTATCTCCTGTGGGTCCACACCATATTTGACCTAGCAGGCAAACAAAAGGTGTTTAGCCATTATGATCTAGCCATGATGATCTAAGCGAAAACGCAAATGTTGGATTGGCCACTGTAAGAGGCCGCCTATACCTATCAACGGTAGATGAGAAGGTTTTTCTCAGAGAACTTGTCACAATATCTGTGCAGTGCTCTTATTCACTTGTGATCGCTCAAATTGTAAGCAGTATGTCAATTCGCGCCAGCTGGATTCCTGTCGTACTGAACGTTTCTGATTGGCCAAAGCTACCGTCCTACACGCGTATGTTCCTTGACCGCATAGGCATATCATACGAACGCAAGCTAAGGTCGTTACCTTTGGATATTGTTTGGACACACCTACACCTTCTGCAAGAAGACTTACATTGTGATAATAGCAACAGCTCACACGTGGCTGTCTGGTACGGCATCTCCTTTCACCGTGACCTCTAGCTGCACCTACCCCACAGTACGTGCGATCGGTATCCACGGCCTTGGGCTACATGTGGCAAGCGCCAATCAAACGCGTAAACGAGGAAGCGTTGCAAGTCGGAAAAAGACGCAACACACGGACAGCACTGGCAGCACACGGACGGTAACCCTCCCGCGCGCAGCAGGTCTCCGCCCAACGACCTTCTGGCACTCCGCGATTTGCCGTCTTGCAGAAACATCTCATCTACAGGCGAGGTTTACCGTCAGACCCTCTGACGGTGCGCAGTGTCATAGTCCGAACATTGGCCCACGAACGGCCCTGGGGACCCGAACGGCCTCAACGCAGGTCATCGACGTAGTCCAAACACAAACAAACATCTACCACAAGGCACTTCCGCCAGCCGTTCCCCATACACACTATACCCCTCATCCAAGCGGCACCTGCGTTGTGGCAATGCCATCCGACTATACGACGCATCCTGACCAATATCGCGTTGACACCTTCCAGAAGGAAATCCTGTCACAAAGCGAGAAACAACAGCTATTCGCTATTACTTACCACCGAACACTTCCGCTGCCTCTCCAGATCGCCAACCAGACTGCCATCACGACAACGTTCGTACCGGACCGCACCAACGCGTCCATAATAGACCGCAAAACTTTAGGATAGCAGACTCCCAATCGTTCTTCTACCAAAACGGGCACCAACCAATGTACGACTGGCACAGGTTTTCATGGTTGACGGCCTGGTGGATAAGCCGCTGTACCTGCGCCGCCACACTGTCTGGCTCCACGCCGCCAGCACCTCCACCCACTGAAACCTCCGGTGCATAGTCCCGCCCCATAAGCTTGTCAGACATACGCTTCATCACCTCTACGGCACGCGTGTTGAGGACCTGTAGGGGCCGGGATGGACAGCAGCAGCGACAGTAGTGGATTGAGGCCCATGGGTGATTATGTGTGCGTAAGGTGGGCTTCGTCGTGCGTAACTTTTGTCGTCCAGCGAAATCCAAACGGCACTAGACAGGGCGATGCAGCCTCTCCAGTGAACCAGCTTTTGGGAGCGGCCAGAAACATGGGCGATGATGGGCTCCGCAAGCCCAGGTGAGGGCGACATCGTGCCGAGCTGTTCCCTACTAATACAATCGAAAACGACCACGTCTGCAGTTCGACGCAACGCCAGTGGGTGGTGCAATCAAGGTCCTTCTAGACGGACCCATGTCAGTTCCCCGTTACCCCCGGGTTTCCTACCTCGTTGGCATCCCCCAGCTGCGCCACAGCATCCTTGAGCTCCTTCTCGCGGGTCTCCCGGCGAGGGGGGCTGGGCATGAAGGTAAGGCTTGTGGAGGTGCTACCCCTCACCGCTCCACCGCCCAGCGCATCTCGGGCCCCATGGGCGCCTGGAGGGGCAATGAGGATACACACGTGCTGGCATGTGAAGAGTTCCTTTCATTCCAGGCAGACACCGGACATGCATTTCGGTTCAAGAGGTCGATTGATGAGTTGGTCGATAGAAGGGTTGTTGGGTACCAGTCTGTGCGCGGTGAATCAGATGTCGCAGTTTTAACCCACTAAAACCAATTCCTCACCCCCTCTATTGTGCCAGCTAGCAAATGCCCCGGCCCTTTGGTGGCCTGACCTGGCGCCTACCACCACAACATTCACATGGAGCACGACACATCACCCACCCGCTTCTGTGGCCGTGTCTCCGGTTCGCGCCAGTGCCGCCTCCGTGGCCGCCTCCGTGGTGTTTAGCAGGCGCCAATTAATGAGCGGGTCGTGCACAAAGGCCTCCAACATGGCCGTAACGGACTCCTTATTGGAACGCAGCACCCGCATCACATTCTCGCACTGCGCGGGAGGAGTAGTTTAGGTTGCGAGTTGGGGGGCTGGAGCTCATCTAAGTGGGGATTTGGATGTAGAATGGAGTAAAGCTTTGAGGCCAGAGAGGCTGCTGGTTACGCAGGTACACAGCGCAGCCCATTTAACGGAATCGCGGGTGGCAGACGGCGACTGTGCGTCGAGTCCGCTGGAATGCGGATGAGTGCCGCTTACCGTGGTTCGGAAGTTGCCCTCAATGCCGCTAACCTCCATTGCCTTGATCATCATGCGGGTCAGCCGGAAGGGCACCTGCGAGGGCGCGAAGAAGGCCACGAAGTGCGGGCCCAACACGAAAACGTTAGGCCAGTCCGTCGCCCTGGCAAGCCATTCAATCAGCCCTTGCCGCATAAGGGGAAGAGGCACGGCGTTCTCCATGGCCCCTTTGCGTACAAACATACACACACCCCGAAAATCCACAGGCGGGTATTTATTTCTGCGTCGTTTCACAGGTCGACACTCCAGAGAGCGAAAGGACGTCCTCTGCAAACCCTTACGGACCAAGGCACCTGCCATACTCCGTGTGCGCGCTTGCGTTGACTTCAGCTAGCCCAGCCCAACCTGACCCAGCTCAGATCCCTCTTCACCTTCTCAGGGAACTTCTCACGGTTCATGGACGCCTCGAAGCAGTCCCCGAAATCGATGTGCAGCAGCTTGCCGCTGTACCTGTCCAACATGAGGTTGGAGGGGTGGCGGTCACCCAGCCCCAGGATGTAGCCCACCATGGACATCACGGCCGCAGAGCGAGTGTAGTTGGTACGGCGGTCAAGCCACACCTCGCTGTTCCGGCTCTTGAGCCACAAGACCTGAGCGCACGCAGAGCAGGGAGAAATAGTAAAGAATAAGACACGAAACAGCAGCTCGCACAGCGCAGGGGAAAGGAAAACGCCTCGACAGATGAAAAGTGAAACTGACTTGATCCACTGACTCATGTGCGGAGGACCGCCGCGGGGCCCTTAACACCCCTCCCCACCACCCAGCACCACCTTTACATCCGCTCACACTTCCCCACCTTGTGCAGGTCCTCTCCGCTGGTTGAGTCCAATGCAAACTCAAACACCTCAACCTTCTGAATGACCGTCAGGTGATCGTAGTCAGGTGCCATGCCCAGCATCAGCCGGTGCTCCCAGTTGAGCGGAATCTTGCGAGCCTCCCTGAGAATGACATGACGTAGAGATACAGGTCACAAGGTCAGGTCGGACTAGACCAAGCCGGATTACAAGAGCAGTGTAACCCACCACGTCAGATTAGACACAGGGCCGCAGAAGATCTGACCGGGGTCGCACACTCACAGGGACATGCAATGTGGTCAGCACGGAAGGCAGCCATGCAGCAGCAGCGGTTTTTGCAGCAGTAGCAAAGGCCTCCCTCGAGCCGCGACATCGACACAAGAGGGCAGAAAACTGCCCTCTCGTCACAAGTCTATACAGGCCTTGAGACCCATCTCACATTGCTGTCCGTCTGCTCCTTCACCTCCCTATATAATATATATATGTGCCGACGTGTGCGTGCGCACGCATATACATACATAGATACATACATGTGCACACATTTCCCGGGGCCCCCTTGTTTCCCCCTCCACTGCACCTGTACTCCCGAATGAGGGCGTGCAGGGTGTCGCAGTTGGGCACCCAACCAATGAGGCCGCTGTTGGGGCTGAGCGGGATGACGGCGTAACGCGCAATGGACAAGTCCCTCTCCGCAGTGATGCGGTCGTGAGCCAACATGGTGTTCACCAAACCGAACAGCTGCATCACACGCTCGTCCTGACGCAGGTCCTCGTGACCCTGCATGGGGGCGTGGGGGAATGAAGACAGTCAAGGGGCTGCGGGAGGGATATGCGGGAGAGTAAAGCGGAGTAGCGAGGTTGATATTGATGCATAAATGAACTGCATGGTCTGCATGCGCTACATGCGAGTGTGTCATCAACGCGTGGACATACGGACGGACATACAGGCATGGGGGAGCCTGCTTAATGGCGTTTGCTTACGCCGATCGCAATGTACCGCCGCCGCCGGCAGTACATCACGCCGGTCTGGCACTAGGAGTCCGCGGAGAGGATGTCAAGCGGGGTAACTCTCCCGCCCTGGGAACCCTCCTCTTCACCACCTCCCAACCCAAGGAGTCAGACCGCCTCCCGCGGAGAGAAGGGCCCCCCTCCCTCCGCGCGGTACACGCGGCTCCACTGACCTTGAGCAGGAACATGTATTCCGAGCCGTCGCCACCGTGGATGGTGAGCTTCCGGGGCCGCTGCTTGGACGAGATAACGTGCAGCTGCGGCGCAAACGCTGCAATGGTGACCAGCGGCTCGCCGGCGATGTACGTGCCCGGCACCGCCAGCTCCAGTCCCTGTAGGAAAGGAGCAGCACAGGCCGCAGTGTGCCGCGGGTGTCAGCCCTTTTGTCAGAGGACACAGCCGCAAGTGGCTTGCTTCGCTCCACTTGTGCAACCTTAGCAGACTGCGGTCCTAACCTGTACCTCTCGTGGTCCCAAATCCAGTGACCTGGTCCACCACAGACACGATGTGACGTGATGGCACAGGGGGGACAGGGGACACGTGACAAGGACACCAGTGGGGGCAGCAACTTCCCCTTTCCTCTCTCCCGCTTCGTTTCGCTGCTTGGAAAGTAACACACACACATACATATACATACACACGCACAGACGTGAAGACCCTCCAAGGGCACCCACCTGCGCGCGCACGAGCGCCGGACTGACGTACTGCAGCTCCAGCGTGGTGAGAGAGTGGAGCTGCTTGTTGATGCGCTTGAAGACGTGGTAGTATAGGTCCCAGGCCTGAAGCGGAGGAAGCAGGGTGCACAAAGCGTTGAAGTGCCAGATGAAAAGGTGGCCAGATCCAAAAGAGGACGCCACGGCGGGTTATGGTAAGGGTTGAGGGCTCACATCCGTGCCCATCCCTTTCTAAGGAGTATGGCGGAGCGGATGGGAGAACCCAGGCCGAACGCGACCTCGACTAACATCATAAGTCAGTTCCGGGATACCTAGACGCATCGCTCTGTATACTCGTTCCCACTACGCCTCCCCGCGCCTCTCTCTCTCTCTCTCACCTGGTGCAGCTCCGCCTCCTTCCGACTGGCCTTGTACTTCATCAGCCACTCGTAAGCCTCGGACAGCTGCAGGAAGTATGATAGATGCGAATTAGGCGCACCGCAATTTGCAATTTCAGACGAGTGAAAGTGGTGTGACGTGACCATGTGCTACATAGAAAGAGAGGGACGCAAGCATACCATCCGGCAGAGCGGGTGGACTCGGGTCCAAAGTGGGTTGCGCGATAGTCAGGCTTGCGACGCCAAGTCTATCCGCCCGTCTTTGGGGATCCAACAAACAACAACAACAACAACAACAACAACTGCTTGCCGGTGCTCTGTCGCTGACATACTCCAGACCCCGCAAAGCTTGGCCACATCTTCCCTCCAGGAGTAAGCATGCAGCACGGGGCTGCTGGGGCTGCTGCCCCCATGGGATGAACTAAAGCTACGGCAGCAGCTGCTGCATGAGGTGCAGCTAGGCACATTAATCACCTCGTGCCTGTATGTATGTATGTGTGTCCGTACTTGCATTTCCCGGGGAGGCCAACCACACGCAACGCACCTCTCTTCCGTACGACTGCACAAATGCAATCTCCTTGAGTGTTGTGGGCCCCGCCTTTTCAAGCATTTCGTGCAGGGGCAGCAATGTGTTGAGCATGCCCTCTACGTTGCTCTCTCCGAAATACAGCCGACTGGCCTCCTCAAGACCTGAACACAGCCAGGACAACACACCCAGGAGGAAGAGTGGAGGCGGGGCCCCAAGAGGACGGCAAAAGGGCCGGCGTGTGAAAAGTTATCTCACACGAGAAATGTACGTGTTCAGCACCCCGCACCTTCCGCCCGTCAGGCGACGCAACGACAGGGTGCCGCTGTCCTCAGCCTCGGAAGTCATGTCAGGCCAGCCGCCCCTGCCGCACCCACCCGCGCCGCAAAGACAGAGACAGACAGGCAGGCAGGCAGGCAGACATCTAGACAGACAGACATCCTCTCGCGCAGCATTTCAACGCCCTCAGGAGAGGCCCCTTTCCCCTCACCCCTTTCTCAATCTTCGGATCCCGTTTCTTTCCGCGCCCTAACCCCTCCACTTCCCTGGTTAACCGGCAGGCGAGCGTGGCGTCACCACGACTCACCTTCGTGCCACATCTCATGCCACAATATGGCTATCCGAATGAGCTCCCCACTGACCAGCTGCGCCTGCTCCACCAGCGCTGCGCTGTGCTGCCGAATGCACTCCAGCACGGAGTAGGCTGCCTGGCGCCGAGCGGGGCTCTGAGACTTGGTCGCCACCAGCAGTGGGTACATGAGCGCCTGATGGGACGGCGGGTTGGAAGGACGGACAACACGGGATTGCAACGCACAATCCAAGTGGTGGCAGGCAGGTAAGCTGGGCCGCCTCAAACCATATGCACACCGACTCACACACACAGACGGTTGTCCATTCCCCCTCACGCACCTGCGGGTGATGCCGACCAATCTTGACCAGCAGGTGGTGAATGAGCTGCCGCACGTCCGTATTGTGCGTGTGGATCCGCGCAATGATTTGCGGAATGACCAGCAGCCAGGTGTCGATGGACACCAGCTGGAAGCCCTCCTGGAGGGCCGCTCGGACCTCCTCATAGGCCCCGTGGTTGAACCACAGAGTCAGCAAACGGAGAATGTCCTGAAGGGCAATGGGCACATCAGCTGCTAGCTTCATACCAGACAGTACAGGACCTGCCGAGGCAGCTAACACAGATCGACCGGTTTAACGGTATACATACAGTAAGACCATTCAGGTCAAAAGCAATAACGCAACACGCTGCAGCACCGCAGTGCGGAGCTCTCTCCCCGCCTTCCTGGGCCTTCTCTCGCCTCAATTGGTACGCGAGGAGCTATCCAGGTAGAGGATGGTGTTCAGGTGTCTACCCTACCCACCTGCAGGTTACCGGTGCGGTCTCCCGCAGCCTGACCCAGCGCCACACTCCGGAAGAAGCCCTGCACAGCGGGCGGCACATGCCCCACCGCTAGTGTCTCGTCCCGCGTGCTGGGGAACATCGGGGCGAAAAACGAGTCCAGGCAACACAGGGTCCGGCGTCTTTTTACATTAAAAAGGGAAGGAAAGTTTCAGGGAGTGAGGAGCCGGACAGCTAGCTTTGGTGAACGGATTCCAACAACGCGCAACAGGCAAGACGGCACCTCGACGCCCCCTTGCCTCACAAATCATAACTCGGATGTGAGCGGCACAGACGAAGTGCAAGTTTCGGCGGTCGGTTTCGAATCGCAACAGAGGCTACCGTGGCAAGGTAATCACTAAGGCGGCGAGGGCCAGGCAGGGCAGGAAAGCGAAGGGCACGCGCAGCGGCTGATGTGTTGGCGGGTTGTTGTTCCTCCGCACGCCACCCTAGGTACCTGTAGTGCACCGATACGGCCACGTTGAACAGCGCCCACTGGTGCCACGCCTTGGCCCAGTTGGGTGCGTGCTCGGTCGCGGAGCGGAACGATTCCAGGTTCTCCTTGATGACCGCGGGATTGTCCAGCTTCTGCTCGGTAGCGAGGACACCGCGGACAGCAGAAAATAGGGCCGGGATAGGCACAGTACCATGGCAGAGTATTACGGGATACGGATGACGGGGTTCACCCAACCCACTAAAACCACCTGGCCGGAGCGCGAGGACAGCGACATATGTTCCGTTCCGACCACCTGCCATCACATGCCCCAGAAACTGAAGTTGCGGGTGTCTGGCAGCAAGTAATGTAGAGGACAACGGGTAGGTGGGCTAGGAGGCGAAATGCGGACCTGGTCATGTATGCAGTCACGTACAACACCCAGAGGCCGTGATGTGCTTTCCAAGGGAGGGGAGGAGGGAGGGAGGGATCCGCGGAAACGAGCCTCACACTGGCGAGCCCCAAGATAATGGGCATCACTACACCGGGACCGAACCCTCTCGGCGCCTCGTTGCAACATTCAGAACGACGAACGACATCGGAACGTTTCTACTCCTTTTGCTTTTCCTGTTATACCAACCACCGTATTCCCCACGTTCCCCCGGAACCGTTTCCACAGCATAGCTCATTGTATAATCCCACCCAGAGAGAAATACCCACCCAACCATTCTGTCTCCCTTATGTCAACCCTGTGGTCCCGTCACGCCCCCGTGCAAAACCGCACCCCCGTCTACATGCCCCTACAGTCTACACACATCAGCACAGCAGGGCAAAGCGCGAAAAACCACTCACATCGTTCATGGCCCACTGCCACATGCCCAGTCGGAGGAAAGCCCGGCCGTTGAGGGACGCCTGGGGCCGGTCCAACCAGCGAGAACCTCCACCGGGTGCGGTGGCGGAGGCAGTGGGCGCGACAGCAGGGGCCTTCGCAGCGCTGGCAGCCGGAACACCGGCGGCCGTGGTTGCCGTACTTGCCGCAGCGGCTGCGGCAGCGGCGGCCGTTGCCGCGGCGGCAGCCGCCGCTGGCGGCACCGCATTTGCTTGCAACTCTTGGACCTGCGTGAGTGCGTGTGCGTATGTATGTGCTTTAATGGGATCAACAATCTGCGCCGCGGGCAGGAGAGCTGGACACGACGGCACGCGTGTAACGCTTCCAAAGGAGGCAGTCCATCAAACTAGCGTATTCGGCACCATTATGTCGGACCAGTCCTTACATTACACAGCCTTCATCGGACTCTCCCTGGATCCCCCCTCCTTGTAAGTCACATGAGAAAACCTGAAAACCCACTCAGCTGCAACCCGCTCCATTCCCCCTACGTGCTGGTGTGGTCTGATGTGATGTGGACCTGGTGTTCCCTTCCTTGCAGCTCCGGAGCCCCTTCCGTGCAGTCGCAGCCAGGTGCGTACCAGGTCCTGTAATCGGTTGCACGCCTCCGTCCTCTGGCCCTGCGTCCACAGGTGCTTGAGGAAGGCCAACATCACGTGGGGAGCCCCGCTACCGGCGCCGTACCCCGGCTGGCCCCGCTGGTTGATGGACATGGGGTTGTAGCGGAGCAGCTGCACGGGCAGCGGACGGAGGAAGAGGCGACCGACGACATGGGACAAGGGCGGCGATAAGTCCAGGCACACATGAAAACTGAAAAGGTAAAACCATGCACTGCTATTCACAGCCGGGCGGCCGGATAATTAGGTGCGCATGACCACCTTCTGATCTGCATCAAGACAACCCAGATAGGTCACACAGACAGCAGCAACTCAACAAAGCGCACAGGGCCTCAAGGCATTTCGCCTCACGGTTTGCACTGACAGTATTCGGAGTTCCCATCCCAGCTGCCAGTCAATCATTTAGTCAGTTAGTCAGTTACTTAGTCACCCAGTCGGCCAGCTGCAATGCCGCACCCGTCCAAACCTCCTATCGGCGGTCATTCACCCGCATAGGAGAACCCCACATAGGAGTCTGTTCAGGTCGGTCAGATAGGCCCAACATCCCTCAGCCACCTAGAAAGCAGCAGTCACAACGACGCGTGCACATGCACACACGGCGATAGTACGCACCTGCAGCAGCATGCGGTAGGCTTGCCGCTGCCGTCCGCTCTTACGACAGAGGCTCGCAAACTTGAGCCAGTTGTCCACGTCCTGCGTCAAGACCCCGATGGCGCTAGACGTTAGCTCAAGATTACAGTAGGGTTAGCTACTCCATTATACATACTGCCTGCACTGCCAATACCTGGGCTGGGCGATGTCAACACTGCAGGGACCAACATCCGGGGAAACAGGCTGTGACGCCCCGCGTCCGCTCAATGCGGGTCCGTGGACACACTTGCCATGTGCTTCCCCAGCCCGCACCCACAAGTCGCAAGAGAGAGCGCACAACCCAATACCCAACCCAGCGCCCCCTTGGCACTCGGCACACGTGGCCCCGGGTGACTACCACCACCACCACGACCACCACGCCCCTGCTCACTGTCTCGCCCCCACCGCGGGAATCCCTCCCTCCCTTCCCCAACCTTTACACCGTCACCCACCCTACCTGCGCCATGGGCACCACCAAGCTGCGAATGGAGAAGAGGCTCTGCCAGACCTCCACGTGTCGCTGAACCCCCCGCAGCCGGTCTCGCCACAGCTGCTGGATGAAGCTGATGCGGGAGTCGGAGCCCGCTGGGTCGACTGGGAGCGGAGCGGAGCGGCGGGAGGGAGGGTAAAGAGTATGAACATGCGGATGTATGGACTCCTGCGGGCGTGGACATATCTAGTAACACACGTACTATGGTGGTAGGCCGTATAAGGCAACACGGGGAGGACTGCTGACGAAGGGCGCCAGCTTCTGGCATGAAGAGGATATTGCTATCAGGCCTTCAACAGCGACCCGGGGCAGTTGCTCCAGAGCCACATTACCCCGAAACCCAATGTCATCCCCCCTTCCTCCCCCTCCTCCCCCTCACCCGCTCGCCGCTCCAGCGCCTGCTTGTACGCCACCACCTCCTCCAGCTCCGCCAGCTGCTGCACCCGCACCATGTCCGTGTAGGCCCGCTCGTAGCTCTCACCCACCAGCGCGGCAAGGTCAGTCACCATCAGCTCGCGAGCGCGGTCCACGTGCACCTTGGCGGATTCGAACTGGGGCCCGGCAATGAGGCAGGGAGAGAATGGGCATGTGGGAAGCTCATTAGGACTAGGATGGCTCTTTAAGGAAACCCACAGTGGGTCAGTGAGAGAATGGGGACTAGAACAGCGCGGAAGTCGCTGCAAGCTGAGTAACAACCCAAACAACACGTGGTGGGTGTTGGGGGGAAATCATATGCGAGAAAGTGGGAAATGAACTGCCGGTGACCAAGAGGTCCGACACTGCTGGTGGGAGTGAAACGCAATGAAGTCATCGACCCGGAGGCATGGGGAGAAAGTCGCCTAGCTGGTGGGCGCAAAAAGATCGCGCGAGCGACTGCAAGAGGAAGTAAACTTGCAACGCAGCCACACGCAGCCAAAGTAGGAATTACTTTCAGTTCCATTTCCCTGGTTGTGGTAAGAGGCATACAAGACCAGGATTGATCCCCACCCACCGACATGCGCCGGCACACACCAGCTATCCGGGCACCGCGCAGTACCCTGGTGCCACACACACCTGGTTGCTCCTCACGCACAGCACAGCTCGCAAAAAGGCCCCAGTGCCGGTCTGGCTCTGCGGGCCCACATCAGGGTTGTCGATGGTGTCCACATACGACGACATCTCCTCCCAGGCGCCCATGTGCCAGGCGGCATGTGCGGCAATCATGGCCATCTCCCGGCGCACATGCGGCTCCGATTTGCGCCATTCCGTACGACACAGATTGGACAGGTTCTCCCACTCCGCCAAGTTGGCCAGACATCGCATCTTGCCTAGGAGGGCCTGGGGGCGAGGGAACGGAAACCGGAACGGAACGGACTCGACCGGTTGCACCGAGAGTCAACATGATTATGTGAGTCCAACGAACCCTGCAGTCCCCACACAGCCCGACAGCTCCGGCAAACGCCTACAGTAACACCTGGATGAGGAGACACACTCACTGCACCGCAAGCGACCCCTAGGTTGGACTCTCATACCTAGTGGGCTCCCCAGTATAGTCCCAGTAGACTGTCCCCCATCTCACTCCGCAGGTTGTTCCGGAACATTCGCGGCCACGTTTGGAAGACGTCTGGGTCCACGATCGTCTTTCCCAAAACCCTGCCCCCCCCTCGCTGCACCTGCCGTACAGCTGCTTACCGTGTGGTACTCGATGCTGCCAGGGGCCTCCCGCTGCAGGCGGCGCTCGTACGCATCCAGCGCCTCATCCCACCGGCACAACTTCTCGTACCTGCATTGTACGCGTCGGGGCGGGCGCGCAAACAAGGTATACTCATGACCTAGAGGTTTGTGGATTCCTATTGGCTTCAAGTGAGGTGATGGGAACTGACGCATCAATCCACGACCCCAGTATCCCGCAGGAATTAGCTCCATCCTAGGTGGGATCGGAATCGCTTTCCCACCTCCCACCTTCCAAGCCCCCACTGCTGCGTCTCCCCTTCACACACACGCACCAGCTCTCCTTGAGCTCCATGTGCAGGTGCTTCTGAGCATACGTAAGCACACCCACAGCTGCCTCGGGCTGTCGCAGCTGGTTGTTGATGTGGATGAGCGCCTCAATGGCGGTCTGGGGACTGGTCTGAAACTCCAACTCCTGAGACGGCGCACGCAGCGAAACGGAGCAGTATCAGGTATCAGCAACAGCAGCGGCGGATTATGATTGAGAACCGGGGGTTGGGGATAAGGACGGTAATTGCCATCCATCACCAGCGACAGGCAGCCCCTGTTCCCTCCGTCCCCTCTCCTAGCCCCTCACTCCTCACTCCTCGCTCCTCCGATGGCGCACCGGTCACCCACCCACCTTATAGTGCAGCGCCTTGGCGAACGCATGGCACTTCTCCGCCAGCGCCCCCAGTGTGCGGGTGTCCAGGGGCAGCCGCTTGTCATCGTGCTCCATGAACTCAGCAAGGTTGAGCAACGCCGTCACGGTCTCGGGGGGAATGGTGGGGGACGCCAGCGCGGCCTAGGGGGAAGTCGGCCCAGAGGGGCAAGGGGACCCCTCAGTGGGAGGCGGGGCTATCACCCGTTGCCACCGCTGCTGCCCTCGGCGACGTTCCAACACCCCTTCCGGTGTAACCCACCTACCGAACACCGTCACACGTATGCGCATAGATTAACGCCCGGCCGCCCGACAGTCAGACAAACAGTCAGACAGACAGACAGACAGACAGACAGACAGACAGACAGACAGACAGACAGTCAGACAGACAAGCAGACACACGCACAGATACACAGCTGCCGAGCTCACCTCCAAGCTGCGCACGAGCTGTTCCTGCAGTGCAGGGTCCAGGTCCGCCCAGCAGCTCACAAAGCCAGCGGCGAAAAGCTCACGAGCCATGGTGGGGTGGACCTGCGGCGCGATAAATTTATGGGCGGATCAGGTGTGGCGGGACGTGGCGGAGGAAGACACGGGGGGAAAGACGAACCGCGAACGAGGGACGGAGCGAAAGACATCCGTGATACAATCCGCGCGCACAGCACCACACTGCCGACTGTTACAGACCTAGCACTCCAGCTGCGCTCAACAGCAGCAAACGCATGACGGTGTCCATGGATTGCGCTGCACCCATTGTGCCGGGCGGAAACTGGACCCTGCCGCCAGCCACCCAGCCATCCGCAACGGCACGCACTTGTGCTAGCCCGTAGCATGCCCTCAACGCGGGCGAGGGGCTCTCCTTGAGCAGCTCCACACTGAAGTTCCGCATCCACTCCGCCCAGTCCTCCTTCGTCACCCGGTGACTGCTCTCCCACGCGCGGCGAAGTACCCCCGCGTTGACGGAGAGCTTCGGGGGAGGCCCTGAGGATGGAGGTGAACAGTGCCGGCCAAGGCGGCCAAGCGGGCAAGCGTTAAGGAGGAGGGCCCAAGCAAACGTGAGGAAGCGGGGCCCCGCAAGTCAGTCAGCTCTTCGTGTTCCCCTGAGCCCCCTCCTTCCAGCAGCCCGAAACCTCCCAGACACACAAAAAAAAACCTAAAGGTCTCTACCCTCCTGCCATGACGCAGCACTTGCCCAGCTAGTTTCACCCGGTCTGTTATCACCTGTGTCCGGTTGTGGCGGCTGGTGGCCGCCTCCCCCTTCCGCCTGCATGCGCGCCAGCAGGTCTATCTCCATGGCC
Organism: Volvox carteri f. nagariensis; assembly: GCF_000143455.1. Classification (NCBI taxonomy): domain Eukaryota; kingdom Viridiplantae; phylum Chlorophyta; class Chlorophyceae; order Chlamydomonadales; family Volvocaceae; genus Volvox; species Volvox carteri. The sequence continues at coordinate 942,615 of NW_003307587.1, read as the reverse complement.
CAGTTGCCACTGACACCCACCGCAGCTCCCTCCCAGTCCTCCGCATCGCTCATGCAGGGCGGCGATACGGAGCAGACCTTATGCGCCAGCCGCTCAAACCACTCGTGGTGCAATCTGTGCCGCTGGCAGATCTGGAGGCCGCACCCGACAGGAAGGAAAGGAATGCACCGGAGGAGGTTCAGTACACATGCAGACATGCACAGATGGGTCAACAAAACGCCCACCTGCTCACCTGCTCACACTTTTTGGCGCCGCCATGGCGGCAGTGGGGTTAACCAGGACCCGACCGATGCAAACCCACATGAGATAAGCCCCGCACTCGATCAGGGCCCCGCCCAGCCAGTCAGTCAGTCAGCCAGCCAGCCAGCCAGCCAGCCAGCCAGCCAGCCAGCCAGCAGCACACGCCCTCCTATCAGACTCAGATGCCACGCCTCCACGCACCTTGCGAATCGTTGGCACGAAGATGGCGAAATCTGGTCCTAGACACACCGCCACAGCACAAATGGTATCGATTGCGTCCCGCCGAAGTTGCTCATCGCTCTGGCTATCCAGCACCTGCGCAGAGTGCGTTACATTTTGAGTGATGTTGGTGCGGTGTCCTCACATGACCGGCAGTACCATGGTTTGCGGGGGGCCAGCTTGGGCGCTTGTGCAACGGCTACCAGTAACAGCCGCCGCAAACGCAGTAAGACAGACAGGCTGCCCTTTAATTGCCACCGTCACCAGCCGCAACAGGAGCCGCACCCGCAGCACCCGGCTACCTTGATCAGCGGGTGTAGCACAGCTGATGCGTAGCCTCCCAGCTGCATTCGTGGAATAAGCTTGCGCATGGACCTGACGCGCAACAAGGGAGGAACAAGGACGGGATAAGAGCTCTACAGCCATGCAAAAGCCTCTCTGACCCGGTGGCTCACCGCCTAAGGCAGGTGCACCAGCACCTACATCAGGTATTGGAACCATATTGCCAGCGACACAGAACTGGAGCCCACGAGGTGAAAAGATGATGCACACCGCAAAGTGAAGCGGGCAACTCGAATGCCTAATCTGCCAATAGGGGCAGCAGAACGGCCTCGGACTTGGCCCACCACTCAATGCTCACGGCTCGCGGCAAGCCATCCACTAAGCTGATAGCCCTCCGCTCCTCAACCATCCCATAGCCTGCGTGCCTATCATCCAGCTGCCCGCTGTCCCCGCTGGTCCCCACCTCAACCGGTACATCATCCCCCCCAACTACTCCTCTTCCACTCCCCCACTCCACGCGGCTCCCTTCCTCCCGCGCGTCGCCGCCCCTCACCTCAGCGCCGCCCTCCGTATCTCCGCCGGAGTGGAGCTGGCCGAGGGGCTGATCAGTCGCACCATGGAGGGCAGCAGCAGGTGCAGAGAGTCGTCCACCGCGGAGCCCAGCGCCTCCAGAGCCCCCAGCGCCGGACGCACCAGGTCCCAGCTGCCAGACCGCTCCGCCTCGCCAAATACCGCAACAAACTTGGGAAGCAGCTCAGGAACATACTGCCTGCGAGGTTACGGTGGGCCCGGGGGGTGATCATCAGTCGTAGGGAACCTCCCCCTCTTGCCGCGGGATTGATATCATTAGTGGAATACTTGTGGCCATTAGTTTATACACGCACACACACACACACACAGCATCCTTTCGGTGCGCCGGCGGGGAGCCTGGGACACCCAAGAGCAGCAACACTAGAACAGATACAAGAATGTTGGGAAGCACCGGGCCCAATGGGCGTTGACAATACTTCGGGCCAGCGGTAAGCAAGGCTTTCACATGCACGCATATGAGCCCGGCGCACTGCCGCGCTGCGGGCCTGACACGCAGCTACTGAACGCACGTTGCGCCTCCCGGGGCCCAAACCACTCATTACAAACTGCGCATCTGGGACGTACAGACACACAGGTACTCAAGCGCACGTATAGACATGTAGGAGCAGGTACACACGCTTGCGGCTCAGTTTGTTGTGGCCCCTTCTTGCCCCCGTAGGCATCCTCCTCTTCTTCCTTGCTTGCTACCACCTACATGTTTCCAGTCGTGCCAGGCGACTGGTAATTGACAAAGGTGCGCCCCACTCCCCGGGGACCTTTCTTCTGTTCGGCATACTTGGAACTCCTTAACCCTTTCTTCCAGGTGCGGTTGCTTTACATCAGTCGCAACCCGTCGACCCACCGTATGTCATCCCGCAGTGCAACCCCCAAGTCCGCAATCAGCGCCAGGCAGGTGCGAGGTGAGGTCGGCCAAAACTCATGGATCAGCTGCAGCAGCTCCGGCAGGAAGCGGCGCATGTGCTGCCGCACGTACCCCACCAGCGCCCGCAGAGCGCCCAGGATCTCCTCACGAAGAGCCTCGTCACCGCCGCGAAGAACACCAAACAGGATGGGTAGCACCTGTGGCCGTACCGTGCCGCATCATACCGTACCCGTGTGTGTTTGCGTGTGAACACATGAGCAATTGGAGAAAGGTACATGAGCAGAAGGACAAGGTGGAGCAAGGAAACCAAGTCACGGGAATACATAGGAGTATTTGTTGGGGTCATTGAGGCGGGGGCACCGGGCTCACCCCATCAGTCCAGTGCTTCAGATGGATAAGCCAGAGCACCCTGAAGCTCTAAACTGACAACAAACTCAGGCCAGCCCAGCAGACTACCCAACCGATTATAAATCGCATTCGCAGCCTGAAACCCGTATCAGGTCCAGAGGCCAATCTCCACTCCCGCCAGGTCCAACGTCCCTCTCCCATTACCGCCCACCTTAGGCAGGTACGGCACCACATTGAGTTGCAACGCCTTGAAGATGGAGAGCAGCGCCCGTATGACCGCCAGGTGTTGTGAGGCCAGTGCCGGGTCCCGCAGTACCCGCATGAGCGCGTTGATGGCCACTGTGGGGTAGTAGTCCTCGGAGGAGGTCACCAGGCCGGAGGACGGAAGCAGGTCGCCACTGGCGCCGCCATCATCGCCAGGAGCTAGGAGAAAGGAAGGGGTTGTAGAGGTAGACGGGGGGTAGGGGTTAGGAGTGGGCATGGGGAAGCGGCAGAGCGGCACGAGGGGCGATTGAAGGGAAAATGAAAATCCGTAGCGAATCCGCAGCATTGCATATACATGGAGTTCGAGAGGAAGACGGGAGAGGAGCGGAAGGTAGACTTCCTTGGTTCGGAAAAGGGGAGCAGAAGATTTACATCATCAGGTCGTCAGGTCGTCAGGCAACGAAGCAAACCAGCTCTCCCGACCCCAACCCCCTATCCGTGCCCATGGGAGGCTGGGGAGGGATTTAGGAGAAGGACTTCGTAGCAGCAGGAGGAATACCTCTATTCCTCTATTTTCCAGCCCTGATCCTGACCTCTGGCTCCGGACCAATCCCAGTACGGCAGTACGGCTGCGTACTCACCCAGTCCCGCGTCCCCGCTGGCGCCCACCAGGCCCCCCCCGCCGCCACCCGCGGCTGCCGCCCCGGCGCCATGTCGCAGCGGCCGCACGCCCTCCTTCTCCAGTTTGCCCTCCCCGCTCAGACTGGCCTGGTTGACCTTGTGCGTGTGCGGATCCAGTGCGCCGATGATGCCCAGGACCTGAGTCCGGATCAAAGGGAACAAAGTCAAACAAACACAAGAGGGCTCATCGGCGCGTGAATGTGATGTTATGTGTGCATGTTTGTATGTCGAAAGTGGTGCGAGACAGGAAGTAACCCCGTGTGTAATGCGGTAATGCGACGTCATAATGGGTGTTGCCACAGGGGGCACGTGACCATGTAAAGCCCCCCAGTGGGTCCTTGAGGGCACCAGCTAGGGCCCTAGGAGGGAGGAGGAAAGAGGGAACCTGGGCAGGAGTGCATACACACCTCCAGCCGCCCGAAACAGTCAGTCCGTCCTCCGACATGGCATAAAACCGATGAGCCGGCCCAAAAGGGCTCTGACCCAGCAGTAGCAGCAGCAGCACACACGTACTTGAGGGACACCAGATGCGCCGTGACTTGTACAAACCCAACGGACGCGCACGGGTGGCAATCACAGGTCGGTAAGACCTAAGCACCTGGCCGCCGCTGTGAGGAGCGCCGGTCCCAAGATAAGCCACACAGCCGAACGTTGATGCTGATATGTACAACATGTAGGAGTATTGGGGCGACACGGACTGTCTCACGGCCCTACCTTGATGACCTCCCTCCTCTGTGCGGCATGTCCCTCGTGCAGCATCCTCAGCAGCACCGACAGCAGCTGCGGGTACTCTAGGTAGGGACCCATCACATTTCCGCAACTGGACACAATGAAGCCCAAGGTCTTGACTGCCACCACCCGCCGCCGGGCGTCAGAGTTGTCCTGAGGGAACAGGGGAGAGAGCGAGTAAGGACAACATGCACTACATACATACACACACATCAACCGCCTGGAGCAACTAACCAGCTAGAGCTTTCCAGGTGAGTTAACAAGTTCGCCAAATCGGCCGTTTACCGCTCCGTTGCGCTTGGTGCGGGTAAGGCAGTGAAAGCAGGGCGGCTGGAAATTCCGAACAACAGACCATGGCGACAGCAGTAATGGGAAGCCCCTGCTTACCCCCCCCCATGCCCCCGCACTCTCATTCACGTTCCCACCTGTATTGCCTCAATGACCAGCGGCACCACCTCGCTGATGAAGGGCCGGAAGTTGGTGCCGCTAACCTCCGCAAGCGCACCCAGCGTGGACAGCACCGTCTGGAAGCAGGAAGACGAGGACGAGGAGGACGCGGTGGAGGGGGGTTGAACCGAAGGATTTGGAAGCAGCCATGACGGCAGGCAGGGAGTCCCGCCCCCATCGGAGCCCTCCCTGGTTTCGACCCCGTCACGGCCCAAGGTCAAACAAGCCAGGCTAAGCACCTACAAGTCAGTCTGCAAACATGTTCATATCCGGGTAATCCATAAATAGATGTCCGGTAATCTTTCACTCGCCCTCCATCATCTTCAAAAATTTCACCTAAGCCCATGAAGTGCAAGGCCATCCATCCCCTGCCACCTGCTTCATTCCCTGCCCTCGTCCATTTGCCCCAATCCCCTTCGCCGCCCCAACCACCTTGATAACGTTGTTTTCGTTGACCAGGTCACCTCGGTGCATAGCGCTCTTGGCCTTGCTGGCCCCTCCCGCCACACCCCCAGTCGACCCACTTCCCGGCACCACGTCCTTGGGACCACCCAGCAACGTGGAGCCCATGATGGAGGAGGCGGCACTGGGAGCACTGCCCAGGGGAGCTGATCCAGGAAGGGGGTCGAGGATAGGGCCATTTGGAGCGGGGCGAAAAGAAGTCATAACGGCATAAGGGCATAAGGCGCGTTACGACGCGCGGACATGAGCTTGGGACTGGACCAACGTAATACTCAGTGGCAGCACCCATACACGAGGGGTCTGCATCGACATGTACCAGCACCGCACGTAGCACTGTCGTAGCACTGTCTACCTACCTAACATCGCAAGAGGGGCCCACCCCTCACTCCCACGATCGCCACATCACTCAGCCAGCAGCCACCCCTCCTCTCCCCTTGCACCCTCACGTCGTCTCCTGACCTACCTTGTACGACGCCCGCATTGGTGCCCAGGGGAATGGCAACCCCGAGGGCGGTGGGCAGAATGCTGGGACCGATGCCACGTAGCTTACCCACCAGAGCCTTTTGGATGGGCGAGACGTACGGCATGATGAGCTTGGCTGCGCTGGTAATCAACACCTCGAGCAGGTAGGCGCTCTCTGCGACAGTGCAGGCGGTTGGGGCCGAAGGGCAACAAGGGCCAGGGAGGTGAATGAGGGGTGGGTTATTGATGTGCAAGACGCCGGTAGATAGTTCACCAACACGGATTAACGGGTCACCCCTACATGTAGCAGTTCACTCATACATACGGCAGGCAAAGTTGCGAGGTGCATTGCGACATTGGAGCCCAAGTCAGCCCACTTTCCACACCCAGCGCTGACGCCCCAACCACACCGCGAGGCGACACCACACCACACCACACCGCACTTCACCGCTCCGCCACTCACCCTCCCTGGCCCGGTTGTCTGGGCTGAACTCCATGTCGTGCAGCAGCTGCAGCAGGTGTTTCCGCAGCGCCGGGTTGACATGTGCGGGGTTGCGGTCCGCCAGACGACCCACCAGGCGGATGGCCAGTGCGCGAACCGTGCAGCTCTCGTCGTTCATGCCAACAAACAGAGCCCGAAGGCAGTCCGCCTGCATGCACGTACGTACGAATGTATGCATGGCAATACAGCAGTGAGGAAATCAGAAAAGGAAACGAGAAGCCGAGGAGGGGAACGCGAACACGACGTCCAACCCGGGATATCGCACATGGTGACTGAAGGGCAATAACGCAGTGGTTGCATCAATTCAAACTACAGATCCCAGATAACTCCCAACAACAGCCCCCCCGCCCCTCCATCACTCATTACGCAATCATGATCTGCGTCTGCGCTTCGATTATGCCAGCTCGCAGGCTCTCCAATATTCATTCCAGAAGCCACAGGAGCCACAGGCGCCGTTTCCTGGTCACCCGATCTTTCCCCTCCCCTCCCCTGACCTGCGCCAAGTAGTCATCCAGCGCCGTGGTGGCCACCAGCGCCAGAAGCACCTCCTTGCGGACTCGCTCCGAGGAGTCCGCAACGGCCACCACCAGCAGCCGGTTCACACACCGCTCAACTACGCGAGTGTGCCACACGGCGGTGGCGGCACCGCCTAGCGTACACAAGTAAGAGAGGGGTCAGAGGGAGGGGGGGATCAGCGGAGGTGGCCAGGTGGCTACGACATGGTGGTGCAAGACGTTATTAAAGATAGACCGGGACAGCATACATACATACATACATACATACATACATACATACATACATACATACATACATACATACATACATACATACATACATACATACATACATACATACATACATACATACATACATACATACATACATACATACATACATACATACATACATACATACATACATACATACATACATACATACATACATACATACATACATACATACATACACACACATGCAGGGAGGAATGGCTCAAGAGGCACCAGTAATCACTGGCATTTGCGGGAAGCCCCATAATAGCAAACATTGACCCCAACCCCCTCCCAGTGAAACCCGCTTGATAATTGAATTCATATCCGTTCGCTTCCACAGAAGATTAAGGCTTAAACGAAAAGTCCCAAAAACCTTATTTGCAGCTGCTGCGGCGGCAAGTCCTGATTAGCTTTCTCTCACTAAGCTCAAAGACAACCTTTCCCGGAATCCTAAACCCGACACACCTTGCTGGCTGGCAAGCTGCTGCACCGCCCGCCCGCCGGCCCCCACCGCGGCGGCCGACAGAGCTGTCGCGGCGTGGCGCTCCAGCACCCTGCACGCCGCCAGCACTGCCGCCTGGCGGATTTCCTTGTCCGGGTCCTCGGTGTAGGCCAGGATGTGGTCGCGCATGAACTCCAGCAGCTGTATGCCGCCCAGGTCGAAGGTGCCTGGGGTCAAGACGTGAGGGGCCCCGGCAAGGGCGTCCAGGAGCGGTGCGGAAAAGGGCGCGTCGTGGGTGCACTGCCAACCTCCAAAAGGGGACACACCCAGCGAACACTGCAGACGTGATAGCTACACCCGCCAACGTGCTGCATCCTCCTGCTGTACATGATGTACTGGCATTCTCAACGTTCCGTTCGCAAGTGGCTTTAGGTTCCTGCCGTGTGGCGCCCACCGGCTGGGCCGACGGGATCCAACAAGATCCAAATCCATTTAAAAGGAATGTTTTCCGTTCCCGCCCAGTCTCGAAGTCAGGTAAATACGCATTGTACATACATACACAGCTCGGCTCTTTTCCCATTTCCGTGTTGACGCACCCAGATCCGGAGCAGCTTGGCCGCAATCCCAACACCCCGCGTGGAGGGGACCACACTTCGCGACAGGGCATGGGAGCACCAGGAGGGACCCGGACCCGGCCTAGTCCAGTCCCCTCCCGTCCAGCCCCCCTCACCTAGGGTTTGCAACGCCAGCTTGATAAGGGCGTTGCCCTGCAGCTCCCCCGCCGCGATAGCCGCACTGAGGGCAGCGAACTTGGGCTGTGGTAGCAGCATGGTATGCGGCCGGCGGGTAGGTCATGTAAGTGGGTGGTGGTAGGTAGGGCATATTGTGGGGAGCATATGCGCTGTTGCGTGCACAAACTACGTAACCCGATCGACCACCACTTTCAAGTGTCCCTCCTGTATCGTCATCCTGCGGTCCATGGCTGTGAATTTTCACCTTCCGCATGTACGCGATGTTGCGGTCTTACAGTAGCTACGTGCCCCATATTACGGCCAGTCTCTGCACTTCCGCCTTTCAACCCTTCCGCCTTGCTCCCCCTCATCATCACCTGCGTTGTCGCGCTGTTGAAGGGCCTCTTGGAGAGCACCAGACTCAGCAGGTCCAGCAGCTGGTACTGGATGTCCTCAAGCAGCTCGGGAAGCGCATTGGCCACCTGGAGGTGGGGGGCCGTATCCCCACGGGATGGGTGTGTCAGGAGATGGTGCCAGGGGGCAACAACAAAACCAACCAATGGCGCTACCCCGGTTCCCAAGACGGACACGCAGGCTACTGCCCAGTACGGGCAACAGAGCGTCATGGGCGATAGGATACCAAAGAGCGTGACCAGGCCCAGCCCTCACCCGGGACTGGTATGCTCGCAGCTTTCCTCGCTCGCACCTTTCCTCCACATCCCTCTCCGCCTACTTACCCCTTTCCCCTCCCCACCACCACCCACCTGTGTCAGTGAGGACACCAGCACCTCGCTGATGCCCGTCAGCACCATGGATTCAATCAGTGCAGCCGCGTACGGCCGACACAGCGGGCCCAGCGCAACTGCCAACATGCCCACACACTGGAGCGCCTCGGGGCAGGTGGCGGGACGGGGCCGCGCAGCAGCACGGGCGGCAGGGGGCACGGACAGCGCCTCCCGGATGGCTGCATAGATGGGCTGGAGGTAGCCCTCAAAGCCTGAGGACCAGCACAAGCATGGCACGTAACACACGAGCCGTTGAGACACAGGACCACATTAGCACGGGTTCTAACGGTTCCTTGTGGCGGCATGGCATGGTCCCTTCCCCTAGGACAGGTTCAGGACTCCCGAATGCCTGTGAATCGCTGGCTCTGCCGCCCTTACCCCCGTGATACCTTTGCGGAATTTCCTCCTCCTCAAAACACACCCACACCCACACACCTGCAGCACAGTTAACTCGGGCCAGTGCCGCTGCCATATCCGCCAGCGCTGCAAAGGCCGCCCCCCGCTCCGGAGGATTCTTAAGCACCGTCAGCAGGAACGCAATGGCGCGAGATAGGTACTCTGCGGGTGGGCAGGGGATACGGATAAACGGTTGGAAAGAGGGGATCCGGGGCGGCCGACAGCACTTGGCCACACGGAGCGCACGGAGGCGCGGGTGCGAGGATGAGACAGGCAGGGATGGGCCAGGAGGGGGGGGGTGAGCAGAGGCGGCTCAGCTACCTGATGCAAACCTCTCCGGTGAGAAGGCCGCCATGCGGGGCAGCAGGTGGATGACGGCCCGGCGGATGTTCTTCTCCTTGCTGTCCTTGTAACGGAACACGTTCTCGACCACCTCCTTGTACCTACAGGCAGGCAAGCAGGCAGGCATGGAGATGGGGACAGGAATTTCTCATGCACCTACCACATGAGGTTGCTAGGGGCAAGGTCAGCGGGAGGTCTAGGACCCCAACTGGATGGGCTTTGCGGGAGCCTGGTGCGGGGGGGCTGGGTAGGGCTAGGTGGGGCAAGGTGGAGAAAGAGTGCTACGGTCTAGGAAAAGAGGGGGGTGAGTGACACCGACTTGCGTGTGTATGTGTATGTGTGCGTGTATATGGGTTCAGGAGCACCGCTTAGGACTGACTGAACACGGTGGAACTGCAGTACAGCGCAGACACCCACAGCCGTACCCACACGCACCCACCTCGCCAGCATGAACTCCCCGGTGTGTTGCAGCAGCTCCGCCAGCGCCAACAGAGATCCGTGGATGGATTCCGCCGAGGGCATGGAGCCCGTGCGGTGGTCCCGCTTCATGCCGCGCATGGTCTGCTCGAAAAGCTTGTAGTACCACTGAACACGGTAGCGAGTCTCACGCTTCTCAACCAGACACAGGCAAGCCTGGGTGGGGTCGGGTGCGGGAGCAGGCGCAGCGACGGGGATCGCTAAGTCGCTACGACGCACTACGGGATTCAACGACGTGGCGAGGTCCCCAGGGCGGGTGGGCTTTCCAACGGCCGGTTGGACCGGTTACCATTACTCGGCCTCAGACCCACCTTGAGAGCCCGCACCGCCGCCTCCCGTATGTGTTGCTTGGGGTCCCGAAGGGGGAACCACACTGCATCGATGAAGCTCTTGACGTGCACGTTGAACACCGCGGGGGCCGACTCCGCCGCCTCGTGCAGCACCAGCAGTGCGGTGAGGCGCCGGGACTCGGAGGGCTCCACGTGGGGGTCGCACCAGGACAGAGCGCGGCGGATCTGAGGGTGGGGTGCGGGAGAGGGAAAAGGGAATGGGAAGGGTGGGGGGACGACGACTGGTTCTGGATAAGATGCAGGAATGCATAACAGGTACTCATTAGTGCTGTTTGTTCCGTACGAAACACTTCCTTTCGTCCTCCTTCCATGCGGCTGCCCTCCCACTGGGGCTACCGGCATGCCATTGCCCAAGCCCGCCCGTGCCGTCCAAGTCCCCCGCCCACACCCACTCACTTCCTTCTCCACGATATCCGACGTCATGGCCCCACCGCTCCGCACCAAGTGCCCCAGCGTGTGTGCCGCTGTTTCACTGAGTGTGGCATCTTCGCTGTCCTCAAGCACGCGGGACAACATGCTGGCCAGCCGGGACGTCTTGGCCGCGTCATCACCCGAGAGCTGCAGGCGTGGCAGAGCGAGCGGAGGAGGTAGCGGTATATCGGGCGGTAAGGCAAGGACTCAGCCACCCTAGCCCCCGTGAACTGAACTGAACCGACCCCGAATATGGAGTAAAGCGGCCGGGGGGGTGAAACGAATCACGGAGGAGTGAAGCTGCTGCCAAGTAAAGGGTGTAAAGCGGGGGGAGGGGGACAATGCTGGTGGTAAACCAAAGTTGCAATGAATGTCGGCCCCGTCGACATGGTGCCGATGTAGCCAAGCAACGAGGGGGACGGAGGGAAGCACGGTCAGAGGAAACGGTGGGTGAAGGAACGTGACGTCGAGGGCCCATGGCTCCCTTCCCCAGGATGCAAAGTGAGTGGTTGGCGCCATAGGGTCCCGGTTCCATCTGCTGGCAAGTGCGTTATGCGCTACGGCAATCTCACCTTGACATCAGTGAGCTCATCAATCGCAAGCACGCCACCCATACGACGGGTGATGTCGTTCCTGGGTGCGAACGCCGGGTGGGTTACAGGGCATGTTTCCAGGGGTCGGGACATTTGCATTTACAGCATACATACAATTCTGGAAGGATAGCATGCCGCCAAACCAAATAATAACTCAATGTCTGAACCCCCGGGTACGCGCAACTCAACAGCATCCACGGCACCGCACCCCACACAACACACATCAACTATCGGAACGCAGTTCACGCCCAGAACCCCACAGCGCTGCACCAACATCTCCCGCATGGATGCGGAATACCCACCCCTTAAACAGCATGCTGGCGATGCGAGTGTAGAGGTCGGACATCAGCCGTCCGAAAGCCTCTAAAGAAAGGTCCCGTGCCTCCGCCTCAACATACTCCAAGAGGCCTTTATCCCCATCCTTTGCACGGCGCTCCCATGCACCAGGGCGGCATAACTCCTCAAGGTGCCGAGAGAGCGTGTCGGCAGCCTTGAAAACTGGTTTAGCCGTAGCCGGGCCAACACCTGATAACATCATGGTCTGTAGCCGCTCAACAGAGCTTACAGGGCTGTGAAGAACTGTGGGCTGCGGTCATCGCGGCCCGAGCTTTGCCTCTCTTCACGTCGCTACTTTGTTCATAAGAAAAGTTATCCTTTCCGATATATTGTATGTATGGAAGGGCATGCGCTATAGACCTGTAATTGCGAGCATAAACGGGCCGACGAGGGTTTTAATTAAACAGAGGCAGCTAGCGCTAAGGTGTCCTTTCTATAATTGCCTAGCTTGAATCGCTCCGACAGCACTCTAACCTACTGGCCAAGCTGTCTGCCCTATCGACAGATGCGGTTGCCATTTTACTAACTGGCGGGCGGCTAGAGCCATTCAGCATGCCTTGACATAGTACCTACTGAGAAGCATATTTCACTGCTAGTTTCAATAGATTCGGTTCCTGTGCTCGTCACGTGCGTACGGCGAACGTATGCTCCCGGCAACCAGATTTTGATCCACGGTCCACTGCACTACTCGTGCCTACTGGCCACCCGCCATCCTCCCTTCAGCCCTACGTTCCTTGTGGACGCTTGCACATATGCACATACGTGGATGATGTTATCCGTCTGCCTTTGCCAGGCTTTGCCACTTGTTCCTACGCCTCAAGGGCATAATCCGAAGAATCGTCAATCCCCCGGCTATCCGTTGCTGCAAATCATTGCCTCTGTGCTAGAAAGGCCTGATCGAAAGGGGATACTTGACGAGGAAAGAGGAAAGAAACCCCTAGCTAAAAGACAGCACTGGAGCCTTACATCTAGGGGGAGTGCGTGCTGATCAGCAAAACATGCTACGGAAGGAGAAGCTCTTGCGCTTAAGCAGAAGCCACGCTAGTTAAGGCGTAAAGACTGTTTGGCTGAGAAACAATACGGCTGGCCCGTGTCCCCAGGACCACTTAACCTGCAACTTTTCCCAAAGTCTCACCCACAACCTCAAACTCGACGGTGTGCTCATCAACCGGCCCATGTGACGCGCATGTGCCCCTCTCGCACGCTCAACCACGCGCTGGTTGCTGCATACCGACAAACAAGCCGCAGCCCGAACTGCCGCTCCATACAAGTTACTGCAAACGCAGCTTACGCTGCCCTGCTCGCCGGCCCTTGCGCCTCAAAGCGCAGTCCGGACAAGTGGCCCCAAAGGCGGTGCCGTGGCACCCAGCTAGTTCGCGCACCGCACCGCCGTACAACCAAGTTGGTGATCTCGAATGGCCGCACCACCAACACCACGTAAAAAACCAATGCAGCAGTAGAGTTTTGATCCACAAGGAAACACACAACACTGTGCAACGGTTTAACTCCGCAGCTTGGCAACGTGTTACTGAAGGGCGAAACTGGCACTGCATATAATATCGAAAATCCGCCAAGCCAGAGCGCTCTGGCACCTTTCCCCCAGGCCTGGGTTTGCAAGCATCTCATATGTATACCCTTCGCTCACCGTTGACAGCTTCTTGAGTCACCGCCAGATTTTGAACTTCGAGACAACCAGACTTGATCAAAGTTGCTCTTTCTTGCTTGTCGTACAGTGCCTGGTCGGTCTGCGCCTTGCGGTCTGTAGCGCAATTTGCTGGGCGTTTCATGTTGCGCCGGGCGTGTTTCCCCTGCATGACCCAAATGGGGATGTAAGGGGGGAGGGCGCCCAGTGCACTGAGGCGCCCAGTGACCCGCGCAGGTGACCTAATACCCCCCTCCCCCTGGCCCTCTCCTCGTACGGTCCCCTCGCCCCTCAAGGCGCAGCTGCTGGTGGCTCGCGCGGTGCCCTTCCTGTCCTGCGGTGACCTCGCCGGCGGTGACGCGGTGCGGCCCATCCTGCATCCCCTTCCTCATGCCCGCCCACACGGATGCTAGCCAGGTCCCCGTCCGCGCCGCGCCGCACCATACCTCCCAGATGTGCGCCAAGGGCTATATGACAATCAAGCCTTAACGTACGCGTCCTGAGGCACGATGCTAACTGACGGTCACTGAACAGTTCTCTGTGCAGGAAAAAGTTATGCAACCCCATCAACCTTTTTGTACCATCTGATTCAATTATTTATCCGTATCCGCACAACTCGAATCAACAGAGTCCCGATGTCTTTCCTAGCCGCTTCCGTGGGTTGCAGGCAGCGCAAGTCACCCGCTCTGTGACATATGGCGGCCGGTCGGAGTGGCACTGGGTGCAATGCGGAGTTGAGCCCTCGAGCGCCAACACCGGAAACAGATATCTATTTCAGGGTCATCCGCTACACGTTACGTGTCGCGTTAACGTTCGGTTGGTTTCTTTCCCCCCCCCCGTGGCCATAATACGACGTCATGTCGTGAGCCAAATGTGCGTACCGCCTGAGGGGGGTTATGGAGAGGGCATCCTCGGGCTGTCCTTCCCCTCCGCTCCACACCAAGTAACCACCAGCATGACTTACTGCTCACCCACTCGATCTGCAGCCACTCGATTTGCACGCTTGCTCCTTGCCACCCTGCGCAAGTCCGATGGGTCAAGATCGTTATGAGTTATGCAATGATGCGAACAGCTTCTTTATTGCGCCTCCGGTTGGTTCTGGTCTTGGTCTTGGTCGACGTAACGACATAACCCCTGGAGGGTATGGACCGACAGCGGGTTGCTGAGTGGGACCTACCGATTGCCGGGGAAATCCGGCGGTTGCGAGGGGAGGAGGTAGGAATGACACGAGCAGGCAGGAAGGCAGGTGTATGTTGACAGGGAGGGCTTTAGGCTTTGAACAAAGCAAAATCAGCTACAACTAGCTAGGGTGCGATAAGGAACACGCCAATATTCATCCGCCAGTTCTGGATTAAGAAAAGTATATGGCACACTGTGATTGGCACAAGGCAATCCAAGCAGGCCGTTTGCCGCGAGGTAGTTAGCAAGTACGGCACCTGCACGCTTTTACAGTCATGCTTGAGCGCCTAAGTGCTTCCCTTGCGTCATTTCCAAGAACGTTCAGCGTTGTAAACCCCTTGACATATTTGGGCCATGCTGAGAAGCTAAAGCTGTAGAAACACACTCCGCATTGCCGGGACCAGTGAGAATGGCGCAGCACGCCCGACGGCTGGCCACTGGCTTATGGCTCAGCGGTGGAATAACTATGGCTGCATATGCAGCACCGCACGTCTTGGCGGAGAAGGATGACAAAGACAAAGCCTCCATCCATAATGATAGGTTATTCGACCCTGAAGCACTGGAGAGGGGTGCCAAAGCGCTGCGTGAGATCAACAAGTCGCCATATGCCAAGCAGGTATAGTGGGCATCCTTCGAGCAAAGGCGACAAATCCGGAAGGCGGCTGCCATCCGCTTACAGCGCGCTTGATGTTTCATGGCGATGATGATCTTGAGAGCAAGTTATCGAAAAAGTCGGTAATGTAGGATAGGTGTGCTTAGCGCTTTCACTTGCCGTGTGATCGTGTCGCCTCCGACACCTCGTCGCCAGATGTTCGCACACATCTCGCACGCACCCAAAATATATGCGCTCGATACCATATCTCTTGAGATTACTCGGTAGAGCGCTTAGTATGGGGTATCTCTTGGCCAGGCTGAGGGTTTTCGTGGCGTGAACGTTCTTGGAAGATGGCGAGCGGTTGCCGAGACAATTCTTGAAATCATCAACGTTATAGTCTTCTACGGTATAATGATCTTTGTTCGATCCGGCTGCGTACGCTTCAGGCCTGCGCTTATGGGGTTGGTGCGGTCGGCCCCATAGTCCGTGTCCTTGCTCTCATACTCATCATCATCTGTGACGCTGGCCCTGGGTGCAGGCGTTGGAGCTCAGTCGGCAGCAAGAAGTCACGAAACAAGCGGAGCATAGGGAGAAGGAAGCGGATTACCGCCGACAGGCTGCGGCGCTTGAAAAGGTGGGTGGAACTATGATAGACGGAACACACACATGCTCCATTTTGCGTGTACATACTGGGTTCTGCAACTCTTACGCTGAAGCATGAAAGGTAGTAAGGCTCCTCGGGTCGGCGTCGGGTTGGGGTTTACACTTACCCCTCTACCCCCGACACACTCCTTGCGCAAGCTACCTCTTATTGAGTGGGTATTCAACCTGGACAGGCCCGGGGGGGGGCGTCTTGGCTGTGGGAGCCATTGGTTTGGGGCTACCTTTGCTTCGGGAGTGAACCCAAGGAACCCACTCGCGTGGCATTCAACATATAGGCACATAAGCGCCCTATGCCAGCTGACCCACTTGCAGCGGTAGCTGCCCTCACGCCGCTGGCTTGGGTTCCTCTACGGGCCCCTGGCACACCCCGGCTTCACCTCGCGGCGGTTTGGTGCACAGTAGCCCTCACCCCGTATCCCGCCTTGCCTTGTTCACCGTCACCTACCGCCTAATATGGCCCATTCGTTGGCGTCAATTCCAAACCGCGCCGGCGCACATCACGGGGCCGCCATCCGCACCTCGTTCCACGGGGCCGACCAACCGATCCCCTCCTGCTGCCCCTCCTGCCGCTCCTACTGCTCCTACCCACAGGAACGTGAGGTGGTGCGATATGAGGAGGAGAGGAAGATGGAGGAGCAGCGGGCGCAGGTGGGGTGAAGGGTTGGGGGGATGGCGTATGGAGGGTGCACCACAGCACGGGGGGTTTGGAGGCCTATTCTCCGCTTCTGACAGCGGAAAAGGAAGAAGGAAAGGGAAGTGGGGAAATAATAATTACCCTTATTATCGTGTAACATGAGGATGGCGGCATGGGGGAATTTTACTTCTGTTATGGGCGGTGTGGGCAGTTGGAAGGGTGTGGAGGGGTCCCAAAATGGAATCAGCGGGGTAGCGGCGGTGGTCCAGCGGGTGGTGGCTCACGGGGGCCGTGTGGGCTGGGCACGGCCGGGCGAGCAGGTCTGGCTCCCCACCCGCTTTCGTGTCGCCCGGCGGCGCCCAGCTCACACGGCCCCCTTGGGAGCTGCACTGGAGGCAGTGGGCAGGGGGGGCCCTTCATGTGCATGTGCCCGTTGGTCCGCTACTGGGTCCCCTGAGCACCAACCCCAGCCGCGTCTCGCCAGTGCAATTGCCACCGCCATAACACCACGCTGGTGGGTTCGTGTCCGTACTGTGCGGCAGGTCGCTGCCCGTATGAAGCAGTACGAGGACGAGCTGGCTCGCAAGCGCATGATGGCGGAACACGAATTGCAGCGGCAGCGGAATGCGGAGCTGGCGAAGCTGCAGGTGCGTCGGTTGTGGATTGGTTGGTGGGTTGGCTGACAGTTGGCCCATATTCGTAAGTTTCATGGAACCCTCGGGGACCCCCCCCCCGGGGTTACATTCGGCCTCATTTTCCTTTAATCGGTTACGTTGGCCAGGTGGACTAATTGACATCATCACGGTTTGTCTGCTAACCTAAGCTGACACGCCATCCCGCGCCGAAACCTCCGTCTCTCGCTCCGCTGCAGTGTGTGTTACCCGCTCCCCCCTTCGGCAGTCGTTTCCTTACCTTAGCATGCGGACTTCCCCTCTCCCTCCCTACTCCCGCCACCGGCACCACCTCTACCGCCACTGCCAGGAGGAGGCCTCTGCTCGTGCGGAGCAGGAACGGTTGCGGGTGGAGCAGCAGATTCAGGCTGAGCGGCGGGCGGCGGAACAGTACGCGGTGAGATAGGGTGCTGGTAGGGATTGGAGGATCTGGGTTTGGACCTCGGTTTGCTGTTGCTGCGGCGGCTGCTGCTTCTGCTGCGACGGCGGCGGCGGCGGCGGCGGCGAGCCGATGGCTTTGGCTTCGCTTGAACTTGTAACTTTAGGAGCTGCCGACGCCAGATGATATCAGGCGAGCTTTCTGGAATGGACCAATCGACCCGATCTTGAATCCGTTCTTCCCCGCGGGGGGGGGGCACATAACCTCTCCTCCTCCTTTCCTACATTCGGTTGTCCGATCTGGTGTTCCTGTTCCGTGCAGGCTGACTTGCAGAAGCAGATTCAGCGCGAGCGGGCCCTGGCGGAGGCGGAGGGGCGCATCAAGGAGGCCCGGGAGAACGAGGACGTGAACCGGCGGGCGGCGCTGCTCAAGTACCAGGAGGAGACGAGGAAGGGTGAGGGACGGGGAGGCATTTTTAGGCATGTGCTTGGAGGCTGGGGTCTGGGAAGGGAAGGTGCGGGTGTGGATGGGGCTGCTGCGTGGGGGGGCATATGGGTCTCAAAAACAGCAGCAGCAGCAGCAGCAGCAGTAGCAGTAGTTGTGTTTGGTCCGTCGCGCTGCCCCCATCAGCTTACTCCAACAAGCATCCCCACGGTGGCCCTGCAGCCCTAGCGTTTTGGGTACATTTGTTTTTAAAGAATTGCCTTCCAATCCCCTCAACCACTAGTTGAGGTTGCAGGCGGTCTTGTTTCTAACTGCCCCTTCCCTCTCCTGCCGCCTCGCTGCCTGAACTAAAGTTCCCCTTTAGGGGAAGAACCCCCTGCCCTAAACCCCTCTATCTCTCTCTCCCCCTCTCCCTCCCTACGTTTGGTACACTCTTGCCCTGGCAGCAGCTTCACTCGTGTGTGGTTCGTCTTTCCCCCTTCTCCCTGCAGCCCTTGAGAGCATCCACGCGGTAATGAGCCACCTGGGTGCCGCCGCCCTGGAGCTGGTGACTGACACCAACAAGCTGCTGACGGCGGTGGGGGGCACCACCCTGCTCTTCCTGGGGGTGTATGCCACACGGGAAACAACCCGGGTGGTGGGCAAGACGGTGGAGGCGTGGCTGGGGACACCACGGCTGGTGAGCTGACGCTGTGGTTGGTGGGGTCTCTGTGTGTGTGTGTGTGTGGTGGTGGGTTCTGTGGAGCCCGGAGGGAGGGGAGGGGAGGTGTGGGAGGTCAGGATAGCTGAGATAGGTTACGTGGCGGTGGGGTACATAAATGGCGGAGTGATGGAGCTCGGTATTGGCTTCCGTCTGATCCCCTCTCGTCTCCTTTCCCCCCACGTGCCCAATGCCCTCCAATGCCCCCTCCAGGTTCGCGAGACCTCCCGCTTCAGCTTGTGGAGCCCCAAGTCCTGGTCGCTGGGACCTAGTCGTACAAAGGAGGACATCAAAAAGGATTTCTCCGATATCATCCTGCACCAGGTAGATAGATACGGCCAGGAGGGTAAACATAACCAAGGTGATTTGTACGGCTGTACGGCTTTCCCACGTCAATTGGTTCACATGTGGACATCATTTAGCTGAGCAAAATGTTGAACATCTACTTTCTGGTTGCAATATTCCTTTTCCCATCTACTGCTGTGCAGGAGTTGCACGACACTGTACGGCAGGTTGCTGCCGCCGCCGCCAACACCAAGGCCCACGGCGCCCCTTTCCGTCACATGTTGTTTTACGGGCCTCCGGGAACTGGTGAGGTGGAGGTTTGGGGCGGGCTAGCGGCTGGTGGGGGGGGCTGGGGGTTTTACAGGTAGCGGGTGCATTAGTCCGCTTCCTGCCTAGATTGCACCTTCAAAGCCATATTTCTCTTCTGCATCATGTGTTCAACCCCTTGTCACCCCACCATCATTGTACTACCACAACACACACATCAGCTCCCGACGCAACATCTCGGCGGTTTGATTTGGTTTGGGTCAATACGCGGACGGGGTGGTCAAGTCTGTCCTAGTCGCCGGTTGTCTCGTCCCACCTGCCTGCCTGGCCGGCACCCCCTTCACCCCGCCAGGCAAGACCATGGTCGCCAAGCGCATGGCTCGCACCAGCGGTCTGGACTACGCCATTATGAGCGGGGGAGATGTGGCCCCCCTGGAGGGGCGGGCGGTCACCCAGCTGCACCAGACCTTCGACTGGGCGGAGAAGAGCAGGCGGTGGGTAGGGGGAGAGGAGGGAGGAGAGCGGAGGGGTAACAACATGCCACTTTGATTGCCCAACGAGCCGTTTTTCCTTTTCCATTCATGCCGAATGTGGGGCGAGTGGGTGGGCGAGGGCATGGAATGCAGCCTCAGCATGTCGATGCCTCAGCATGTGGTGCGGCCCGACAGCCCGGTGAGCTCGGTGACACTCGAGCAGCTTAAAGGCCCTTGACCCGGAGCCCGCCGCTCTGGAAACGACCGTTGGTACGCAACGGCCAAAAGTGTAGTGGCAGTAAAGTTCACAGAGAAGTTGCGTCATGCGGCTTTGGACTGAGCCAGCAGTTGGCAACTTTGGGCTTTCCCCTTGTCTTGACTTTGCTGCGTGTAGTCCCCCCTCCCTCGGCTCTTCATCCCCGTTTGTGTGCCGGCCTCCGGACCACTTTCCCCTCCTTCCGTTCCCCCTAACCTTTTCTCGCTCGTGGTTCGTCTTCCCCCTTCCCCAACCCTTCCCTTCACTCGCCGCGACCTGTGCCCCCAGCGGCCTGCTGCTGTTCATCGACGAGGCGGACGCCTTTTTGGGGCGTCGTTCGGACTCCATGTCCGAGGGCCTGCGGGGGTCCCTCAACGCGCTGCTGTTCCGTACGGGAGATCAGAGCCGGGATTTCATGGTGGTGCTGGCCACCAACAGGCCGGGTGAGGGGAGGGGAGCGCAATGGGTGGGAAGAGGGGAGAACTGAGGGGGATAACGCACGGTGTATGTGCATGTGCATGTGTGCTTGCTTGGGAGGAGGGGTCAGCGCTACGGGGAGAGCGGAGGGGGATTGCCCGCGTGCCGGGGGTTTAAGTTCTCCGTGTCTGGGGACCTGTTCGCAGTTTCAGGGTGAGGTGGGGGTGCGTTTGGGTAGGGCCGGTGTTCAAGTGGGGTTTGGCGTTTTGAAGTTTTTGGCACTAGGAAACGGGGGAATCCAGTTCGGGTTTCGGAGCTGGCAAGAGGCACTCTGAAGGGTTCCCCCGTCTTCAACGCCACCACCCACCCTACAGTGGGAGCCCTAACAACAGCGTTTCCTGGTGCCCTGATTACCCTAGCTCCTATCCCCGTGTACGGCGATGACATACACAGGTGATTTGGACGATGCCGTACTCGACCGCATGGATGAAGCGCTTGAATTTGGTCTACCTGGTCTAGCAGAGCGGCAGCGATTGTTGGGTTTGTATCTGGACAAGTACATTGCGAAGGCGGGGACGGCGGAGGGCGGCGCGGGGGCGGGGAGTGCGGGCGGACCGCTGGCGAGACTGACTGCGATGATTAAGGGGCGCAAGGTGAGGGGTTGAGGGGCGGGGCTGCTGCTGGGAGGAGGCCGGGGACTGTGGAGAGGTTTTAGGAAGGCGTGGGGGGGGGCTGCCGGAGAAACTCTACTGGGTTTTGTACGGGCCTGACTGGGCAGCGGTTGGGAACGGGTGGCCTGTGCTTGGCCTCTGCTAGGAGAGGGGTTCCCGCCACACGGGCAGAGGGGCCCCTGGGCCGCGTACCTCCTGGTCTGCAGCGGTAGTAATTTCACCTCCCCTGTACCCCCCTTCCCTTCCCATCCCTTCCCCCTCCCACCCCGTCCCGCTCAGGCCTCCGCTGACCGCATCACCATCAGCGAGGGCATCACGGAGGAGCTCCTGGCGGAGACCGCCCGGGCCACCGAGGGCTTCTCAGGTGCGGGTGGTTGGGTGTGTGGGTGTAGGGCGGGGGGAGGACACAGTTGGGGTGAGGGGGAGGGAGCGCGTGGAGGCGTAGTTGTCTCATGAAATGGTAGGTGGGATAGCCTTTGGGATTCCATGCCTTTGTCACGTCCTCGGTGTACGGTGCGCATGTATCAGTTCGGTCCGCGGTCTGCACCCGCGCTCCCGTCTCCGTGTCCGCTCCCCCCTCCGCGTTCCTCACCTCAAATTACCCGAGTTCACCCATGACCTCATCCTCTTGGCCGCTCACTATCGCTTTTCCGGCAGGTCGTGAGCTGGCCAAGCTGCTGGCTGCCGTACAAGCTGCCGTGTACGGCGCTCCCCAGCCCGTACTCACCCCGGAGATCTGGCGCACCGTTCTTGCCCGCAAGCTGCACGAGCACGCCGAGCGGAGGTCCTTCCGTCTCGGCCACCACGGCACCGGGGACTCGGCCCCAGTGCTGGCGGGGCCGGGGGCGGGACCGCAGTGAAGGGGGGTATGGTGGACTACATTAGGGTTAGGTGGGCCCTGGGGCGGGTGGAGGGCTGTGCCAGTGTGTGGGGGGGATTCGCATGGCAAGGTACCACCGGGTTCAAGCAAGAAGAGTTGTTGGGATTCAGATTCATCCGCTGCTCTCGGCTGATTGTTAGTTTTTAGAACAGAGAAACGGAAGCACTGATTGGTGCTGGGGGCCATTAGAGAGTGCATGTGTGGGTAAGTCAGCAGCAGCTGGTGGGGTGAGGGGGATGGAAGTTGGAGTAGTGCTGGATGATGGAGGTTGACCGCAGCGCGGCACGAGACGAAACAAGTGGTATGCAACGATTACATGCAGGTGCTTTGGTTCGCCTGTTGGACCCCAGAGGTCATGCATGGCTGGGAGGGGCCGTTGCCCAAAGCTTCCTTCCGGGCCATAGTAGTGCTCTGCGCACTCATTATGGGCCGGTGTCTCCACCAGGAGACCTTATGACGTTTCGGACCTAAGGCTAGCTCTGAGCGGCCTCAGCCGGTCCCATTCATCGCCTTGGGGAGGGGGCCCTGCTGCGTGCCGTGCCGCGATGCTGCCGCTGCCGCTGCCGCTGTCGTGCGGCGCCCAACCCGACCCAATCCACCCTGGTCGGGTGGAGGACTCATGTCCCCAGAGTGTAATGGCTCATGGACATGTTGCGGCGGACTCGCACACGCGCCTGAGGACCGACGGGCCCTCCGGGAGCCGGCACGTCTGCGAGCTCGTCGGAGAGGAACATCAGTCCTGGGTGCCGTGCGGATGTCCATGTCGGGTCTCTAATATCGTCGCCGTGCGTGGCTACGGAGTTATGAGTATGGTATGTACTGACGCGCATGCCTTGTGCAGCTGTTGGTCCTGTTGCGACGCGGCGGACGGTTGTGTTTGTTATGTTTGTCGTACGGCAGTTGTTGGCGTTACCGCCTGTTCGGACCGAGCCAGTGGGGCCAGGAGGGGGAGGCGGGAGAGCAGTCGTGTGTCCATTCGTTTGGTTATATTTCCATTTGATGCGAGAGTGGTGCGGGATGTTGTTGGCAGGAGCAGAAGCGTTGGAGGTCTCTCGGTGAATTGGGGGGGGGTATGTCGGGACTTTCGGACGTGGAGTGATCTGCGTGTTCTCGTGTCGCTCGGCCCCCCCTTGTGTGTTAAGCTGTTCCTCCTCCATCCCCCCTTCTTGAAGTGGCCCGCTTCCCTTCGTCCCTCGTTCCATCCGAGATGGTGGTCTTGGTCTTGTTAAGGAATGGTTTTAGGGTTTTAGAGGAGGAGGGGGAGGGGGGGCGGCGGCCTAGCAGCAAGCTGTGAGTAGCCACTCTTGTGTGGTGTGCTGTGTCGTGCGGTGGTCTCCACGAGATGGTTTGTTTGTTGCGTTCTGTTCACAACATGAGATGTGAGCGCAGTGCTACTAATAATAAGAACCTGGCATTAGACTTGTGCGTGCCCGTGTGCGATGTATGTTTGGCCTGACGGTGGCCAACCGACAAACGGGAAACGGACAACCGACGTACAGACTGGACGTACTGGACCCTCCTTGGAAAGTCCCGCTTCCCATTAGTGTGGCTGGGTTCTCACGTATTGCGTTGGGACACACGGCCAGGGTGTGCCGCCAGGGTTCGGATAAGGGTAGGTGGGGTTTGGGGTTACTTTCGACTGGTTGCAGAAGGGAGGATGAGAAGATGCGCTGTCTGTTATGGTAGAAGGCTGATCGTGACAGCTGCATTGTTTGACCCACCACAAGTTGTTGGAGTGCTCTTTTTCCCTCCTTCAAATGCTTCGTTTTGGCTCAATAGTCCATGGTGGGCCTAACGAGCTGATGCAAATTTTCACTACCATAATCATCACCGTCATATCATCACCCAAAACCGATTTCTAAAGGAATGCTGAAAAGGAAAGAGAAAACTGACAAGTTTGGGAAGGCATCGGCGGGACTGCTTAGGACACGCATCATGAATACGGCGTTGACGTTTTTGTGTCACAAGCTTCACGAGCATGTACTCCAAACGAGCCAAGTAAGAAAATTGTGAGCTTAAAACAAAGAATGGTGAAAATACTGACAAATGGCTCTAAGGTGCTGAGGGCACGGGCCGTCCCGAGTAGTTGGTGAAGCAGTTGGGCCCGACACCGGACTAACTCTTCTTATGCGATCGAATTCCGCAGATGTTGGACGAATAACACTGTAACCATCGCATCCAAGCGGCTTGCATTGCAGTATTATCTATCGTCCCGAGAATGGCAGCGGATGTTACACATGCCTTTAGAGGCACATTTTATCACACGCCTTCGTATGGCCGCCTGGATGCGCTGCGGGATGTCGTAGTCGTAATCCAAGATGGAAGCATTGCGCGAATTGCAGAAGGCAGCGAGGAGGCTGCGGTGCGAGACGAGTATGGTCTCGCTGAAGTACGCCAGCTGGAGGCAAGTCATGAGTGGTTCCACTAGAATTCAAGTCAGTCGCTCAGCTGCAGGCGACTGACCTCGCCCTCCCCACCTCCTCCCACCAGCCAGGTCAATACTTCGTACCAGGCTTCATTGACACACATGTACATGCCCCACAGGTACGGCGATTGACCCCTCGGTCTACTGGTCGTACTGCTTATGACCTATAGATGCAGGTCCCTGGTCTTCAATGCGACCAGGCGCCATTCATTCATTCGTTCATTCATTCACTCAACGGCATCTCCTTATCAAGGTCCTTACCTTACCTACTAACCTGAAGAGCCACTTTGCTGGTGCACCCTTTCCCCCAACGTTGTGTGCGACTCTCAGCGGGTCGTTGCTGGCCTCACTTCCGCTTCCCCGCACCCCGGGGACCTCCGGCGTCAGTTCAGACACCCGACCGGCCGTACCAGGGGTTACTGCTCGCCGGTGCCCCACAAAACTCCTACCTTTATAAACTTTGCACCAGCGCAGGGTAGTTCTGTGCTCCTGACGAACACACAGGGGACTCCTCGCCATCCATATAAATAGCCCCTGTCACTGAGGCTGGCTCCGTTTCACCCGTTTGACAATAAAACCTTTCCTGCAGTACCACTACACCGGCACCGGCACTGATGTTCCGCTCATGGAATGGCTCCGCAAGTACACCTTCCCGGCGGAGACGTCCTTCCAGGACTTGGATGCCGCTCGCCAGCGCTACTCGCTGCTCGTGAAGCGCTTCTTGGCAAATGGCACAACCACCGCCATGTACTACGGCTCGCTGCACCTGCAGCCCAATTTGGTGCTGGTGGACTCAATCGAGCGGCTTGGGCAGCGGGCAGTGGTGGGGAAGGTAAGGAGGGGATGGGGGATAACGAGGTTAGAGGCGGGAGGGACGAGTGAAGGTAAAGGGTGAACTATGTAGCTTGGAGACGAGCAATGCTGAGAGGAAGGGCACTAAGAGATCCTGATGAAGTGTGTGGGTATTTGCTATGATTTTGTGCATGTTCATGTGCAACCCAGATGGTCGGTAACGATATAAGAAGGCGAGCGGGTTAATTTTTGATTTGAATTACGTTCTTCCCGACCCGGTCATCAACCCCAGGTTAACATGGACCGCCATTCCCCTGACGACTACATTGAGAACACCTCGGACGGTCTTCGTGACGCGGAGGCCTTCGTGACCTACACCCTGGACAAGAAGTGCTCCCGCATCCAACCCTGCATCACACCGCGCTTTATCCCAACGTGCACTCCGGAGCTAATGAAGGGTCAGTGGCCGGGGGTGCAGATGGCGGGGTCGGGTCGGACTTTTGAGGCGCATGGGGCTGTGGTGGGAAAAGTATTACCCAGCGCTGCCTGTGTTCTGCGTTGCCGAAATCGCCAAGCTACAAATCTTGTCCAGGGGCATCACTGACCTGGTTGAACCTGCGCATCACGTGCTTGTGTTCCCTCTCCCAGGCCTTGCTGCGATTGCGTCCAAGTACGGCTGCCACATCCAGTCGCACATCTCCGAGTGCTGTGGTGAGGTCAACTGTGTGCGGGAGATGCACCCCGATTACGCATCGGACGCGGCGGTGTTTGAGGAGATGGGTCTGCTCACCAGCCGTACTGTCATGGCGCACGGCACGCTGCTGAGCGACGAGGACATTCGCCACCTGGCGCGGCGGGGCACCGCCGTCAGCCACTGCCCGCTGTCGAACTTCATTTTCGGGGATGCGTTTTTCAAGTAAGCAGCGTTACCTTTATCAGAGCATTTATGCTGAATTACTAGCACCGATTTCAGTGATGTTTGTGGCACGGTTGAACATAACTCGGTCACAGCTTTGCTTCCTAATGCCCATCGCTCCCTTTCCCCTCTGTTGTCAGGGTGAATCACGCGCTGTCTTTGGGTCTCAAGGTGGGTCTGGGCACCGACGTGGCGGGGGGCATCTCCCCCTCCATGCTGTCGGCTCAGCGGATGGCGGTGGTCAACAGCCGGTGCCTCCGTGCGCACAAGCTCGCGGTCTCGGGCGGTACCATCGTCACCCAGGAAATGGAGAAGGACGTGATCACGTTCAAGGAAGCGCTGTGGCTGGCCACGGTGGGAGGAGCGCAGGTGGGTGCATGCACCCTAAGTGAAGCATTATGGCACGCCGACAAGCCCCGAGCAGCGGCCACTCACACCCGCCTCCCGTGTGTTGCTGGTCCCCCTCCACCCGCTTTCCATCTTTCCAGGCCCTTGACATGTCTGACCGTGTGGGTACCTTCGAGGTGGGCAAGGAGTTCGACGCCCTGCTTGTGGACACCAACCTAGGGGGTACCAGCGGCCCCTTCGACGTGTTCCCGGGAGAGGACGACGACCAGCGCTTCGAAAAGTTCATCAACCTGGGAGACGATCGCAACCTGATTGAGGTGTACGTGCAGGTGGGTCCCTCCTCCTCAGCCTCAGACCGGACTTCCCGGACTCCGCCGTGGAGGTTTTCGGTGCGTGGCTCTGATTATGCAGTAGTTGGTACTGACATGCAAACCCTTTTAAGCCTGGGCTATCCAAGTCCAAATCGGGTTAAACAAGCATGTACGTGTCCATGATGAAAAGAACATGTTGATGTAAAACTCAAGTGGGGCTTTGTGGTCCTGAGCTGGTTTCGCTTCGGTTTTAGGTCCGTATCATGACCGCGTCGCTGCGAATACCCTTCCCCGCTCTGGCTGCGCTCAGTCGTTTTTGCTGCTCTTTTAAGGTTCCCATCTCCTGTGCGTGGTGGTAATGGTGGCAGTCTGCACCTAAACGACCTAGCGCCATATTTCTGGTGGCCCCAGGGCGTATGTGTCAAACGGGGTGCTGAGTTCGTTCTGGAGGGACTGTACGGCGCACGAGGGCTCTCTGGCGCCGACGAGCTGCTGTCGGCCCCCACACCGCCGGAACCCGACGACGCGGACACGTTTGTTGATCTGAGGGCGCAGGAAGGGCCCCCCGGCGGCACCGACGACGGTGGAGGCGGAGGCGGCAAGGAGGGCACCGGAGGGGCAGGAGACGGTGAAGGTGGAGTTCCTGAGGGCGTTGATGGTGGCGACGAGGGAAGCAGACCTGGTGAAAGCTGTCACGGAGGCGGCGAGGAGTGCACAAGGGGCGAGTTGGCCCCGCCCGCCAAGCGGCCGCGGCACTAAGAGGGCCTAGACGGGCAACGGAGGGTGCGAGGTGGTGCGGCTCTTCTTATTCGTTGGGGCATTCTGCAAATGGGTGAATCCCATTCCGTTCCGAGGATTGGTTTGGCTAGGAAGCGGTCATCCGGTAGCCTGTGGCCTAATAAGATGTGTGCATATGTATGTTTGTGTGTGATAATGAATATTGCATTGTGTTTAGGGAGCCAGAAGCGTTGGTGTACCTTAATTGGTGCCGGCAGCTGTATGGCCGTCAATGTAGTCGTCCAGTGGCCAGAGAAGGGGAGGGGAGGTCCTCTGAGATATCCGTGCTTCGTGTTCCAGGAGCGGCTACAGCCTCGAGGTATTTGGCGAAGTCAGATCTCGCTCGATCCATCCTTTGTTTCCTGTGTTCTTCATCCACCCAACCACCAATCCACCCAGCATCCACCCGGGTAAGGTGATTATGGGATCTGGGTGATGCAGGGATTCAATTCGGTGTTGAAGGGTGCCCGTACGTATGTACGGATGTTGGGCGTTTTTGGCTGTGTTGATGGCCAAGATTTGTAGATTTGAATCAGCGCTACGGAGCTGGAGATTGGGAGGAGCATTGGAATACGCGGTGTGCGCGCGGCTGCTGCTACTGCTGCCCATGTTCCCTCACTGCCAGGCTGTCAAGGGGGGCTGCTACGCCGCATCCACTGGCGACTGGCCCGCCTGTCGTCCTCCGTGCGCTTTCAGTAGTACTGATTGCAAGTGCTTTTTCCGCATATGATGCATTTGCTCACTCACTCAACCCCCCCTTGTTGGACCGGGTGGCGGCTGCCTGACGTTGAGTTTGCGACTGGAGGCGAAAGCGTGCTTTGATATTTTTTCCTAAAGCAGATTAGTAGCCGGGCCTCAAGGATGGGGGATGCCGGGAGCCCTCCGTGCTGTCTGATGTTTAGCATGCAGGGTTAGACAGGCTATTGACCGGTTACTGCTTCCCTCGGGGTCAAATAGGGTTTAACCGTATTAATTGTTTGGCGTTTTGCTACCCGGTTGTAGGGGGGGTGGCAGAGAGGGAGAGAACAATAAACTGCTGCACAGTAAGAGGCAACGGGGTGGGTGGGTGTAAACCCACAACATCGGGAAATGAATAACAAATTGCGTGGATGGATGAAGGGCACTCGCTCCTGACCACAGGGTTTCAGGAAGTGGATGCCTTGGCGTAAAATGCAGCTCTCTTTGGATAATATTACTCCGGAGCATTTGTGTGCAATAGAGTTGTTGTATCGGATTAAGCCCTATCGTACCTGCCCGTACAACCATACCTACAACACGCCTTTGTGTATATGAAGGTTCCGGGTTCGCTTCCTGGTCAGACCCCCGACATTGTTCGGGAGGTCTAGGTTTACTTAGGGTTTGGAGGTGTGGAGATGAGGTCTAATTGATGGACTGAGTTTCGCATGCTGAGATGGTGGTGATGGCTGGCATCTGTCTCTACGAATGTCGGGTGACTGGATGAGGAGGGGTCTAGTTGGCAGGACCCAAACCGCCGTCGGTTGTACGGTGTAATCAACTTTCAATATATATAGTCCATGGCCTCCTGGCTTTCACGGACCCCCCGCACTCGTGCGGCACTTGTAACTTGTAACTTGCTAACGTGACTCATTTCCCGAAGACAGAGCATTGCTATACCCTCTGTATCTAGCCCACGCACACTATGGAGATCAGGGATTTGTTTATCCAACAGTTTCCCAGCTGCATCGACCAATAGTGGGTCAACCCAGAGCGGGGTTACCACCAGCTACTGGGCCGAGTGGTTGCAAATTCACTCTTGTTGGTGGCGGTAAATCCATTAATGCAGTCGCGAGGTGTACAAAAGCTCGGCGATGATGATCCAGCTGGAAAAGAAGCCGTTGACAAGTGCTGCTGATCGAATCCCCGAAAGCGCCGCGCCCTAGGCTATAAAGCCTTCTCCGACCCCGAGAACCTGTAAGGAACAAAATATCAAGTCCCGGTCGAGCGTAGTTTATCATACGCCTTATAGAAGTCAAGGAGGCAGGATCGTTTTTCTGTGCAAAGCACGGCTGGCAAGTTGGACCATGAGGATGCCGTCCGCAATTCGTCTTCCCGTTGAAAAGCTGTCTGTTCCGCCGTCGAAGACCCGCAAGCACCTATGCCAGGGTCCTGTAGTCTGTACCCAACTGAGTGATCAGTCGGTAATTGACGGGCATGGTGGGGTCATCTGCCTTGAAAAGGGAGGAAATGACCCCACCAAGAAAGCCCGTCGGCACATTATCCATCCGTCCAATAATAGGTAAACAAAGCTGTCAGGAGGGGTGCACAGTCAGTCCATTGATACAGCTCGACTGGCATGCCATCAATCCACAGTGCTCGGCCGGGTGGGGCTGCTTGAAATGCCGCATAAACCTCCTCAACCATGACGGTAGTCGCTTCCACTCCAGGGACAACTTCGGCTGGGCAAGATCGGCCATACCTATGCCGTGCCTCTGTAAGGCAGGCTTGGGCTTCAAGGTCGACGGCGGCCTGGGCGCTAATTTGTTGCCAATATTCTGCAATAGTTTCCCGCAGCTGCCGCATGTTGCTGCATAGGCGGCCATTCGATTGCCGTAAAGCTGAGATACAGCAATCGTGGTTGATGGCCGGAGTTGAAGATGTTAGGGCAGGGCTGGGGTGTTCCCGAACCCTTGATGGCGGGTTGGGCTGGAGCAGCCTGCAAGTGCACGTTGCACAGCATCAGCTTGAGCAGATCGGGCGCAAATGGCACGGGGCAGGGCAGTGATGTCCCCTTCCTCTACATCCAAGAATGCCTGATCGGCTTGGGCTTGGGCCGCCGCCTCCTCTGCCGCAACCACTACTCGGCGGCTACATGCAAGTTGGTTGATATGCAGAAATGGACAAGGACTGTTTGAATCCGGGCCACCACGGCAACATATCCTCTGGTTCTGCAGGGGCTGTTGGTCCGGTCGTTCCTACCCAAGAGCTGACGGGGTTTCGCACAGATCAAGGTGGTCTAGGAGATGAAGCCGGACTCGATGTAGGCCTTAGCCCAATGCCATTGAACCAAGCGCCGATCGCGAGGTAGTGTGAAGGGTACAGTGGTCGGATGGCGCACCAGTTGCCGTAGCACCATCATATACAGCCGTCACCAAGGAATTGAGACAAGATCGGTCAATGCGAGAAGCACCAGACGTATGCAGGAAAGTGTATGCACATCGGTTGGGGTGGTGGAAGGTATCGACCAAGCCAGGACACGCAGCGTTTAACACCCGTGTGGCAGCCGTGTCGGAGCCACGAGCCGATGATGTAGTCGAATCAATAGTCGGATCCGTTGCCGCCCATACATGCTGTCCCCCTGCCAATATCGGTTGAAGGCGCTGTACGATAAAGGCCGTTGAGCCGGGGGAGTAGGTATGCGCAAAGCAGCGTGATAAACCCCCAGTTAACTGTTATATGTAAGAGTCGTCCATTTGTGGCTGTTGTTGGCTGGGCCTGGGCTGCGGAATATGGGTTTCTTGCAGGCATACGATGTCCAGTCGTTGTTGAGCCCATAGCACAGGAGCTGGTTATTAGTATTACAATATCCTAAGCATATAAAACTACGTCTAGTATGGGCCCCAATCCTGAGGAGTCCAGGGTTTCCAGATTTCTGCCTTCGGTTGCGGGTCAAGCGAATAGCTACCCCGGCGCCATCGGGGAGAGGCTCAGGTTGCGCCAGCGCCTTAAGAGTGAGCGATAGGGGGGTTCCCTTTAGTATACTGTCAAGCTGAGGCGATGCAGCCCGGTGATTGACGTCAGCGTCATCAGGCTGCTGCTGCTGGCCATCCGGCGAAACGAGACGCTGCCGGACGACCCGCTGGTTAGGGCTGTTGTTTTGCTCCATCACTCAAGTTGCAACAAAAGTGGTGACCAAATAGCTTGGCAGCATTCGGCCTTTGGAACCCAGGAAGATAGTTTATAGCAACGCCAGATCACTCTGCCAAGCAACGGTGTACGAGATGTTATGCGGCTTGGCAATAGCATTGAAACAGCCACCATGTAGCCCTTGCGCGCGCAACGACGATGCGTTTCGGCCCACCTACAAGGAGTTTCTACCGGACGATTGACTTCCCAAAAAACGTACTGGAATATATAGAGATAATTGACATGCACTGAAAGATTTCACGTGAAAAAAGCTTTACGATGAAACTTTGGGTCGCGCGTAGTCATGAGAATGAATACCTGAAAAACGCATACTGCACTTTGAGATACGAGCTACCCACTCGCAGTCTGCTATATGCTACAGCATTGGCGTAAAAAGAGCAAAGTGTCAACCAGTACGACGGCGTGCACTTTTTGCATCAAATGTCACCATGTGCTCAACTTCCGCGTGGATCACCTTTACTATCCAGCGTACCCCTCGTCATTGCAATCTGCTAGGATGGCTGCTGCAGGCTCGCACGCTTTCAGGGGGACGTTTTACCATACACCGGCCTATGGTCAGCTGGAAGCGTTGCGCGATGTTGTGGTCGTCATACAGGACGGTAGAATTGCACGCATTGCCAGCGGTGCTGAGGAAGAGGCCGTGCAGAGCGAGTTTAGGCTGAGCGAAGTGCGCCGACTGAAGGCAAGTGGGAATCCGACGCAGAAGGCTTTGCAGGCTTGCAGCCAGTTGAATTAAGACCAATTCAATTTCAACTTACTACTGCAGGAGGGCCAGTACTTCGTTCCCGGCTTCATTGATACGCACGTCCACGCACCGCAGGTAAATAGGGATCATGCAAGGTAACTATAGTTTGCTTGCATGAGTTGCCAACCCTCCAAGCTCCGCACTAGCAGCATAAATAGGTTTGTTACAGTGTAAAAAACAGGTCACAGCGCGTCCTAAATTTTTACTGTGGTCCCGTTTCATATCTGTTGAAACCTCAACAGTACAAATTCACCGGCACCGGCACTGATGTTCCGCTCATGGAATGGCTCCGCAAGTACACCTTCCCGGCGGAGACGTCCTTCCAGGACTTGGATGCCGCTCGCCAGCGCTACTCGCTGCTCGTGAAGCGCTTCTTGGCAAATGGCACAACCACCGCCATGTACTACGGCTCGCTGCACCTGCAGCCCAATTTGGTGCTGGTGGACTCAATCGAGCGGCTTGGGCAGCGGGCAGTGGTGGGGAAGGTAAGGAGGGGATGGGGGATAACGAGGTTAGAGGCGGGAGGGACGAGTGAAGGTAAAGGGTGAACTATGTAGCTTGGAGACGAGCAATGCTGAGAGGAAGGGCACTAAGAGATCCTGATGAAGTGTGTGGGTATTTGCTATGATTTTGTGCATGTTCATGTGCAACCCAGATGGTCGGTAACGATATAAGAAGGCGAGCGGGTTAATTTTTGATTTGAATTACGTTCTTCCCGACCCGGTCATCAACCCCAGGTTAACATGGACCGCCATTCCCCTGACGACTACATTGAGAACACCTCGGACGGTCTTCGTGACGCGGAGGCCTTCGTGACCTACACCCTGGACAAGAAGTGCTCCCGCATCCAACCCTGCATCACACCGCGCTTTATCCCAACGTGCACTCCGGAGCTAATGAAGGGTCAGTGGCCGGGGGTGCAGATGGCGGGGTCGGGTCGGACTTTTGAGGCGCATGGAGCTGTGGTGGGAGTAGTATTACCCAGCGCTGCCTGTGTTCTGCGTTGCTACCCATCTTGTCCAGGACATCACTGACCTGGTTGAACTTGCGCATCACGTGCTTGTGTTCCCTCTCCCAGGCCTTGCTGCGATTGCGTCCAAGTACGGCTGCCACATCCAGTCGCACATCTCCGAGTGCTGTGGTGAGGTCAACTGTGTGCGGGAGATGCACCCCGATTACGCATCGGACGCGGCGGTGTTTGAGGAGATGGGTCTGCTCACCAGCCGTACTGTCATGGCGCACGGCACGCTGCTGAGCGACGAGGACATTCGCCACCTGGCGCGACGGGGCACCGCCGTCAGCCACTGCCCGCTGTCGAACTTTTTTCTCGGGGATGCGTTTTTCAAGTAAGCAGGGGTACCTTTATCAGAGCATTTATGCTGAATTACTAGCACCGATTTCAGTGATGTTTGTGGCACGGTTGAACATAACTCGGTCACAGCTTTGCTTCCTAATGCCCATCGCTCCCTTTCCCCTCTGTTGTCAGGGTGAATCACGCGCTGTCTTTGGGTCTCAAGGTGGGTCTGGGCACCGACGTGGCGGGGGGCATCTCCCCCTCCATGCTGTCGGCTCAGCGGATGGCGGTGGTCAACAGCCGGTGCCTCCGTGCGCACAAGCTCGCGGTCTCGGGCGGTACCATCGTCACCCAGGAAATGGAGAAGGACGTGATCACGTTCAAGGAAGCGCTGTGGCTGGCCACGGTGGGAGGAGCGCAGGTGGGTGCATGCACCCTAAGTGAAGCATTATGGCACGCCGACAAGCCCCGAGCAGCGGCCACTCACACCCGCCTCCCGTGTGTTGCTGGTCCCCCTCCACCCGCTTTCCATCTTTCCAGGCCCTTGATATGTCTGACCGTGTGGGTACCTTCGAGGTGGGCAAGGAGTTCGACGCCCTGCTTGTGGACACCAACCTAGGGGGTACCAGCGGCCCCTTCGACGTGTTCCCGGGAGAGGACGACGACCAGCGCTTCGAAAAGTTCATCAACCTGGGAGACGATCGCAACCTGATTGAGGTGTACGTGCAGGTGGGTAGACTGTGTGCATTATAGTGGTCATCCTAGGTGTTTGCATGCTAGGAGGTTCTTGCATGCATCTCTGGGTTTGCCGTCATTAATGAAGATGAACTGGTATTCTTACCTGAACCGCCTTACCACCTTTGTGACGTTCATGCAGGGCGTCTGTGTAAAGCGCGGCGATGTCTTTCTGTTGGACAGCAGCGTGGAGGTCAAGGAGGACGCTGACCTCCTCATGTCGGCCCCCACGCCCGTCGAGCCAGAAGCCGCCTACGTGGATTTGGCGAACCGGGTCGATAGCAGCGACGAGGCTGCCTCTATGGAGGGTGGCGACATGGCTCCGGACGGGGCTGCGGCACCGGAGTCGGCTCCCGTGTTTAAGCGCTTTCGCCATTAAATGACTATCCTGCGAGCTTGACGCCGTGCAACTTAGGTACCGATAATCTACGGCTTACAGGTAGTTCTTACGCAGGCGTTTTTGGACGGTATGATCAGATGAAAAATGCAAACTTTGCGCCTGCTAAGGCTTCGTACGGCCGCGTCGGCGCGCCATGTGGAAGGGGACTACTGGGCACTGGCCGCCGCATTTGGCGGTGGTGGTTTGTGTGGTCTTCTGCTGCAATGGCCGGTGGCTTGTCTGGGGACGTGGTACAGGTGGAACTGGGTGTAAGCCATTTGGGGATGAAGAAGGGGCAGTTGTCCTTTGCGGTGCTAATTTTATCATTGCCTCTTTGGTGATTGTTAACCTTTTTCGTCCGGTACATTATTATGGCTTAAGGGTTAAAACCAATTTATCTCGTATGTTGTACCATGTGAGCGGAGTACCGTTGTATCCTACTTTGTACGGTAAAGAGTACTCGCACGTTGTATGCAGTCTCCTTATGCCTGTGAGCGCTGCGCCCCTTTCATTGGCACAGAGCCGGAGTTGCCTGTCATGCGTCCCGACCTGGTCGCGTTCTGGCCCCTCGAAGGGCACGATGCAAGTCTGCTGGCGGGAGAGACTTAGAAGTGTTTTGTTTCATGGGGTGCAGTTTGTGTCTGAAGGAATGTGGACTATTGCTCCACATTGGTGGATGCAAGGTCTACGCTGTACCCGAGTGTAGCTGCACAGATACTTGCTGACATGAAAAGCAGTTTTTTTTCGCTGCCCTGCAGCCCCAGCGGGAGTGCGTGGGGAGACTGGCTGACGGCCGCACGACGCCAATGTGAATGGCGCGATGTATGCGGTGTTGACCGCTCTGTATTTTCTATGAGTCGTGAGCGAATTTCATGCATGATTTCCTATTCAGGATTTATCCTGTATGCATACTCAGTGAATCCACCAGAGTCAAGGGGCAGGTCGTGCTGAAGGGCTGTGAAGGTGGATTGGTTTTTTTTATGGGAGCCCATAAGCTTATTGCTGCTATGTTGTTGCCCAGTGTGGGGCCGAGGACATGGCAGCGCATGGTTTCGGCGTCCTAATGGACGACGAGATTCAACAACCTGAAGCAACGATTCAACATGGGAACTACAATGTCTTGAGGTGCTGCGCGATTGTGGGGACATCGTTCTCCCTTGTGATGTCGCTGCAGAGATACAAAATGTTAGGCATTTGGAAGGGACGCCATGCAGCGATTTTGACGGTGACTAGACTGCCATGGCTTTGTGACTTCCTTACCTGCAACGTCTATCGGTGCCTGGTACCTGGGGGCCCAGTCACTTTGTCGTACCATTATAGATTATCATTGTATGTCGCACAGGACATGGGGTGTGCCAAATCGAACTTGTGTAATGATTAATGCGTCACGGAGTTTGAGGATCTTGGGGAAAATCACCTCCAACCGGATGTGAATCAAGGCAATATGTTATTACAATATGTTATACTGGAGGCCTCCCCAGGGAACCAGTTGTGCAAATTTGTCCTCAACAATCGAGACCACGTAAGCCCGAACCAGTCCATAGCACGCACAAATAGCTCAATAAAGGGTGGTACAGTACACGCAGTTGCGTGGCCGATGACGTCCTTCCGAACAAGGGCAATCACGTGTTACCCCTATATGCTCGCAAGCGCTGCAGCCCCCATGCAGCCGGTTGAAATCCATCAACGCACTTTCGGTAGGCTACAGAGACCAGCAACACCGAGGGTTCGCTCCATTCAATACATCTGGTTGTAAAAGCATTTGTGCCGCAAGCATGTGGTATTCTCAAATGGGACAACACACAGATCGTAAAACTATTGCCACACGGCACTCTCCATCAGGATACAATTGAACCATTCGGTCGCGCCAAGATCGACACCCAATCTACCTCTGATATGCGCAAACAACCAGGGCGTTGTACTTAACGTCCAAACACACAGCTTCACTCACGCAAATGAGATATAGCAAAAACATCGTGTACATCACCAAAAACAGAGCATGCACAGACGATTCATCGCCAAAATCGCACCGCCAACCGCACCGCCCCATGTGCTTAACTACGCCGCAAGGTCATCCTGCAGGAGGAGCGCCACGGATGCGAGCACCCACTTAGAGGCCGGCTCCTGCGTGCGCAACGTGAACGTCGACACGATGGGCGAGTACACATTGGCACGCTGCATGTTCGTGTACACAGGACACTCGTAGTAGCCCTCCAGGTTGAACTGATCGGCCGTAACGGGCTTGACCTGCAGCACCGGCATGGCCGGGTGCAACTCGTTGGGCTTCGAGTCGCGCAGACAGGCGTCCTCACGGTCCCATCGTGCGCCCTCCAGTACTAGCCCGTGTACGTACACACCCAACGGCGCCGGCTCGGCCACCTGCTCCGGGCTTGTCATGCGTGTAACCTCCGTAATGAATTTCATCACATCGAGCGGCAGCTTGTTTGCACGGGCGTACGTTTGCATGACCGCGGTGAGGAAGGCCTTGGGGTTGAACAAACCAGGCAACCACACCGATGCGGGTGTGATAATGTCGCCAGCCGTCCAAGCCGCCAGCTGCTCGTAGCGCTTTAGCACGTCGGCGTACCAGGCCGACAGCGTGTACACCTCCTGCACGCGTGTCGACATGCAGCTCATCCACAGCTCCGGGACGGAGTTCGATGCAATGCCCTTGGCCAGCTTCTCCATGTTATCCGACATGTTGAGCGCTCCGTCCAAACCCAGTTGCAGCTCCTCCATGGAGCGCTTCATCTCCATCAGCAGCGCGTTCATGCGCGTCGCCTCCTGTAATGCCACCACCACAAACGGCGTCTTGTCCTTAACGCGAAGTTCCACCTCCACCATGTTGAACGGCTCCGGCAGGCGCTCCTTGTAGCTCTCCAATGCGGTACGGACAGAGTTTTCACTTCCACCACCACCGCCGCCACCACCGCCACCACCGCCGCCGGTCACCTCCACCACCGTCTTGAACAGCGTCTCAC
Organism: Volvox carteri f. nagariensis; assembly: GCF_000143455.1. Classification (NCBI taxonomy): domain Eukaryota; kingdom Viridiplantae; phylum Chlorophyta; class Chlorophyceae; order Chlamydomonadales; family Volvocaceae; genus Volvox; species Volvox carteri. The sequence goes on along the minus strand of NW_003307587.1, from coordinate 905,209 downwards.
CCAGGCTGGTCAGAAGTGACAGCTCCGCGTTGGGGTGCATACCGTAGACCACGGGGCTCTCTGCCGGCAGGCTGGTCTCAATGTACTCCTTGAGCGAAGCATAGTCGGTCGGCACGGGTGCACGGAAGCCCGGCGCCAGCTCCAGCGTGGGTGCCTCCCAGGTGGCCGGATCCTCCGGGTTTCCAACCGGCAGGATCTCCTTCCGGATGAGAACCTCAAGATAGGTGTTGCAACAGCGGCGATCCATGCCATCAGTGATGTGGCCACCGTAGAACACGTCGCCAAACATGTACTGCAGGTCGCGCCATGGAATCTGCTCGTACGCTTCGAGATAGTTGTACAGCACGTCGCCGCAGGTCGTGAGGTCGCCCATGTTGAACGAGTAGCCGCGGCAGAAACCCAGCCCCGACCCCGAGCCTGTGCCAATACCCACACCAAACTTCTTGCGGCCCAACAGGAGGGAGTGATAGAAGCATAAGCCGAAGAGGATGGCGCGGAAGGCCACGCGCTTGGCTGGCGTTGAGGGACGTTCGCACTGCTCGGGGGTGAAGGCTGCAAAGGCGCGGCGCATATTCGACTTCATGTCCGAGGGCGGCTCGTTAGAGATCTTGATACAAGTCTGGAGGATGGATTCCGGGATGATCTTGGCATGCGGCGCACCATTGATGGGCTCCGCAGAGAAGAAGCAGCGGAAGTCGGGGTGTGCAGTCTCCGCCGCAATTTCCAGCTTGCGCTCGAGCTTTGGGATCCAGCCCTGCATCAGGTGCACATTGTCAAGGAACACCCAGCCGCCCTCGCGAGTGTACTTGTCCAGTACCGCCTCTGCCGGCGCCTCCTGGCCCTGACCCATGGAAATGAGGCATAGCCGGCCGTTCGCCACGCTGTAACCGGACTTGTTGGCATACACCTCAATCTCCTTGCTGGGGCTGTAGCCGGGGAAAAGGATGAAGAAGATGGGAGTCGCCGAGGAGGACTCCTCCATCATAGAAGCCGGTGAGAAGGCATCCTGTGTGGGAGAATCAGGGGAGGGCCAGTGAGGGACAGGAAAGGATGGCAGTGTGCAGCCATGTCTGTTGCCATCTACGCGTTGCCGCGGCTACAGGCCGGAGCTGTACAGCATGTGGTCCCGGATCCCGACGCTTTCCCGCCAGTCACGGATGCATGACAGCCGGATGCTACCATGTCCCATGCTACCCTTCCCCGTATCGTCGCACCTGGTTGACATACGCAGCGCCCATCATGTGCTCGCAGAAGTTTTGAAGTGCGTTGGTGATACGGTCAGGCCGCAGCGCGCGAATGATCAGCAGATGGCGGAATTCCGACAGGCGTGCCCAATCTCCGGGCATGGTGGCGCGTTCCGCCGCCTCATTATTGCACCAGGTGTACCAGTCGTCGCTGTTCTTCTCCATGTCCTTGGCCAGGTGCGCAAAACACGGCAGCGCCGTCAGGACATCCAGCGCCGACCACTGCGACTCCGTCATCCACCTGCAGATTCCAAAGTGCACAAATAACAATTGCGGTCACTGGCAAATACATTAACGGATGCGGTCGTCCAGCATGCAGCTTGCCTCTTTACTTCCCATTCGAATGCCTTGGTAAAGGTGATTTAGTAGGCGTGGCGCTTAGGCCATGGCAAGGAACAAATGTACAAAGCTAAGGCCAAAGCTTGCAATTGGCAAACATGTAGGCGGTTCGCCACCCCAACTACGCACCGGCTAAGGTCATCAGTGATGGGTGGCGGCGTGGGATTGCGCATGCCGCGGCACAGCGCCTCGTACTCTGATGCATCAACTGCCTGGCTACGCAGCAAGATGGTGAACGTGAGAAGGCTGAGCACAATAAGCTTATCGCGATCAAACAAGCCACGCCGCGTGTAGTTGTACACGGTGTATGTGCACGTCTCCAGGAGACTGATCAGCCGTTCCTCCAGCGCTTCGGGGCTCATGCTGAACGACTCCTCCTCTTCGTCATCGTCGCCGCCCTGGCTGCCGCGGCCGTTCTGTGAGTCTGGCAGCGATGTCTGAGACGCCTCCACTACAGGGATACCCTCTTGGCTCGAGCGTCGCTCGCTCACACCGCTGCTGCGGCGGGCCTTCTCCATCAGTGTCTGGTGATCCATAGGCTGCGGACGCAGGGATAAATGCGGGGGACAGAAAATGGAGGTCAGTGAGGAGCTGAACGGCCGGCACGGGATGCAAGCATAGAAGTGCTGCTTTTAAGAGCAGGGCCCGCCAAAACTGTTTCACTGGGGCGTGCGATGCCGTCACCGCATTGGTTCGTTGTGGCTTCACTGGCCATGGCACAGTGGTTTCGACTCCGGGGAAAGGGCAGTCGTTGTGCATCTAGTGCTGAAATCAATACGAACTAATGTGTACGAGGGGAGGATGAACTTCTCCGGGGACCTTATGATAATGTCCAGTCACGAAGGCCCAGGGCAATACCAGGAAGACATTCCACGAAGTGGAGCCGCGCTCGTACCTGGTCACGTAGCGACGGCTGCTTCTTCAGCTGTGGCTTTTTCTTGCGTCCACCCGGTGCCAGGTCCAGACCACGGCTGAAGACCGTTACGAAGGCGTTGAGTGAGAACTGATAGAAGGCATGGATCTTGTTCAGAGAGTTAAGTAGGAAGAACAGCATGGCGCCACGTGCCGCCACGGTGCGGTACTTGTTGCGGTTTTCGTTGATTGCTTGCTCTGTCTCACGAGACTCCTTGACCTGTGTGCGTCCGATTCCCAACATCGCACCACGTGCACATACCTCAGCAAGAGACGGCTGTCACAGCATCGATACAAGAGCTATAGCAATGCTGTTTGGACCCCAGGAAAAAAAACGAATCGCACCTTACAGTTGCTTCCTGTTTAAGCGGTGTTTTCAACATGCATGTTCCTACCCCACCCACCCATTCCGCAGGACTTCAAATTGACGACGGCTCTCAGCTCCCTCAGCGGGCAATACAATTAGAAAGCGATTGCCTGGCTAAACGGCGCGATTACGAAATTCCCTTACCTTCTCGCTGATCTCTGTGGAAACCCTCTTGGCATCCTCCAGAGACTCGATGAGCGCCACATCCTCCGTGATGTCACCCTCTGCGGTGGATAGCTTGAGCAGCAGCCCGTCCTCCAGCTCCTTCAGCTTGATGGTGAACTCTGTGTTCTGGATAATGAGCTGCGTCTTGGTCTCCTCCAGGTCGGGACGCTCCTTGTTCACCACCAGCGCGAGCAGCTGGTCCTCCAGACCCTGCTCTGTCACCGTGAAGTTGATCAGCGTCGTCTCGGCCTGAAGGGTGGGTAGGAGAATTGGAAGGGCAGAGAATGATAGAGAGTTAAGATGTGGCATAACCCGGCGTACATAGGGGAAGACAACGACAGAGATTTCTGATGGATACAGGATGGCGTCATGGTACTGGTACTGGTACCCAAAGGGATCAAGTGTTTGGACAAGAGACAATAGGAAAGACAGGCTGCGGCTGCCAGCTGCCAGCCCTTTGGTCGAAATAGGTTACAAATGTCTTTTCTGTTGATATACTATAATACTCACCTGAATCTCAGGCGGGTAGTGAGGGTTAGAGAGCTTGGTGTGCAGGAAGAGCTTGAAATTTTTGTTATACTCGCACTCCTTGTCGCCCAGCTTGACATAAAGGGAGCGACCCTTCTTGAAGGTGGAGCGCGTAATAACGGGGTTAAGCACCGCATCGATGGCCTCGCCCATGTTCTCAATCAGCACGCTGTGGCCACTCTCAATAGCGCGCTCCATGACGGTAAGCATGTTAGGGGCGCCCATACGCGTGACCTACAAAGGGAAAAGGTGTTGTGTGATGGCAGGTGGTTAGGCGCCGCACAAGTTCTACCATCGGTGTATTCGTTCAGACTGCTCATAAGCCCACAACATGACACTAGATGCACAACATGACACTACATGCTGCGTTAGCTTAACGCACACTCGTGATTCAAAGCAGGATGCCTTAGGTAGTCTGGAAACCATGCCATTTCCGGGTTGGGCCTTGCCATACTGCTCTAGACCGCAACGGTCGTCCCAAAACACACCTGTAGGTTGTTCTTGCTCTCACGCTCTTTGATCCACAGGATGCCCTGGAGCTGCGGGTCCATCATCAAGCTCCAGCGCTCAGAGTTAGTCAGGATGGTTCCGTTCTGGACGGAGGTGGGATCGGACGGCAGGCCCTCGCGGATCCAGCCCGCCACCAGCGCATCGTCCACCAGAACCTGCAATTATAATACGGCCCGGGACACGGTCAAGCCACAAGAGCACAACATCCAGGAATACTAGGAAGGCAATAACGCAGGTGAGACTTAACGCGAACACCGAGAGGCTGTTGCGAAGTAGATGAAGTGGCCATGGCATGAACACGTGTGTGTGCCGGCAAGGGAAGTACAACCGGAGAGGGGAGGATTCATTGCAAGTCCCCACACACCACCACAAGGCCACCATGTACGCGCCTCCCGTGCTTACCTTCAGCGGGTCGCTAATGCCCTCAGTCATGGGCATATGACGCTCTCGCAGGAAGAGGATCCAGTCGTCAATCAGCTGCGCGCGGAACTTGGCAGTGAAGGGGCCAGCGTACGACACGAAGGCCGCAGCCAGAAGCATATCGCCTGCAAAAAAGACCCAGCAAATTCAGCAACACGAGCAAGCACTGCCAGCGGTCCGCAGGCCCTCCAGCCAACTCGCAAGCATACACATGACCACGTTGCAATCCAGCGGGCTTACCAGTCAGCACCTCGTAATTCTTGCGCAGCTGCTCCACGGTCAGCGCCCAGCGCTCGCCCTCAGATGCAAGCGCATTAATCAGGCGGTTGGCCAGCTCAAGCTTGCGCTGGCAGCGCTCCGCCTCGCGGATGGCGGCCTCCTTGTCGTCGTTGGCCTCCTTGAACTGCTGTTCCAGCTCCTGGACCTTAGCGTTCAATAGGGCCACCTTCTCTTGCACGGCCGCCAACCTGCAAAAAGAGGGAGGCAAGAGCGAAGCTCAAACCACGGCAAAGGATGACGGCAAGCCGTGGGGATTCTTCTGCTTTTTATCGGCTTTGCCGGGGCTACATTCCTAAGTCCAGTCCCCAGCAGCTGCTTACGTGACGTTGGCTTCCTCGAGCTTTGCATTGGCCGCAGCCAATTCCTGACGCTTGGGCTCCACCTCCTGAACGACGTCATAGTACTTGATGATGTTGATGGCCCACTCGCACAGACCGGCAGCGGCAGCCGACTTCTTGCCGATGGCCTCGCGGTTGAAGTGCTCAAGCTGGAGGTATGGCCGGCACGCATCCACCGTCTTGCGTGCAACCTGTACGTTACACACAGAGTCGGTGAAAAGTTCAAGGCTAGCTCGAGACGCACAGCCTGCGAAAGGCAGCAACAGCGACCTTAGGCCAACTCTGGCACCAAACAACTTACCGCAGTGCTGACAGCAGGGAGAGCATACAATATAACCTAGGTACCAGCTTCGGCAACCGCACCTGTCCGGCATCGATAACGGTCTTGAATGACTTCACACGCTCGAGGAACTTGTCCACGTTGTTCATCATCTTTTGCGCCGCCGCCCACGATTTGTCCTTGGGGTTGTTGTCCAGCAGGCAGATGACCACGGCGGTAATGTCGTCGACGCCTGGTGGTGGCTTCTTGAGAGACTTGGCCTCACCCAGATCCTTCTTGGTCACCGTCTCGAGCGCAGCCATGGCCTCCGCCACCAGCGGCTCGGCGGCAGCCAGGTCGGCCTCACAACTGGCCTGCTTCTCAGACACCTCCTTTGCGATGACCGCGCACTTCTCGGCCTCAATCTGCGTCCATGTCACGGAATGGAATGAGGGTTATAGAACGGGTGACTGATCCAACACAAGACCGTAAGAAGCCACCTGCGCTACTAATGGAGCGGGCCCATAAGGCCCCCTCTTAGTGTGCCGCTCTCAGCAGCCACGTACCTGCGCCGCAGCGTTCTCCGCATTGACCTTCTCCTTCTCAACACCGACTTGTTCCGCGAAGATGTTGGCGGACGCGACCTTGTTCTCCACCTCGACAGCCTTGACTTTGGCCTCTTCTACCAGCACGTCCACATCCGCCTGCACCCTGTATGTAGCACAGCCAATGGGACAAGAGTAGTCAGCACATTTCGCTGTAAGGATCTCTTCCACATTCCAAGAAAGCTGTGGGATGACTAGGGATGCATATCGATATGTCCAAACACAGCACGCCAGCAGCCACAACGGGCCTTGTCAGTCCCGGTTGCTTTCCATATTCAGCCGCCAAGCACATGACCACCGTCGGTTGAAGGCAGCACCGAGCTTGCAAGTTCCTCGCCTTCCCACCTGTGCAGCTTCTGCAGACCATTCTCCAGGCGTTCTGTATTGTCCAGGTTGCCCTTGCGCTTGGCGGCTAGCACGTTCTTGTACAGCTTAATCAGCTCCAAGAACGTCTTCGGGGTCGTGTAGTTGTATCGGCGCTCCGTCTCCCGGAACTTGATAGACACCTGCATTGTGTTTGGACATCGTGCAGTGGGACCCCTTGTCAGCCAGCCAGCCCACCCCAGTAACAAGTTTACCGATCATGTTCTCTGGACACACAGCAGCGAACACAGCCGCGATGAAAAAACATGCCTCCGTCTGTTGAGCTCGTACGCGTCTATCCTACACATCTCAAGTTCTCCCACAAGCAGGTCCCTGCATCTTACCTTATTCACGAGCTGGAAGCTGTACGGCATGAACTCCACGACAGCGTTGCGGACGGTGTCCTCGCCCAGGTCCACCTCGTCCAGAAAGCGCTTGGCCACGCTAAACAGCGAGCTCTCGGGCCACGGCTGGAACCAGTCGATGACGGTTGATGTGACGGTCGCCAAGAAGCGCTACGGAACGGAACCAGGTGGGGCCGATGAGGTGACCACGTGGGATGTTTGTAAATAGGTGGACTTTGAATACGGTAATCCGAGGCTGACGCCTTCGTGTGAGATTTCTGTGCTAGGAGCAAATCCCCCAAAATTGCTCGCTGTATATGTCGACGATGCATGCTACCTACCTGAGAGCGCACGCGGAAGTTCTCGCCGACCGGGGAGGCCGTGAAAACCATGTGCAGGTTGGTCTTGACCTTCTGGATGAACACGCCCCAACAGTTCTCCGGCGTGTCCAGCAAGCCCAGACTCTTGGTCTCCGAACGCAGTGCATTTATAATGTCATCCTTGTCCTCCTGTGGGAATAGGTCCGGGATCTCGCCCGAAGACAGAAGGTCGTTGATGTACACCAGCATGCGCTCGTCAATGATTTGTGAGTCTGTGAATAGGAACATGACCCCTTCACCCTTGACGCCGGCGCGGCGATACATCTTCTGGATATCCTCCTTGAAGTTATTCATCGAGTAGGAGCCGGAGATGACGATAGTGGTCGTGATGTAGCCGCAGATATGCGCCGCCAAACGTGCAAGCGACTGCTTACCGGAGCCACCCACACCCACAAGCAGGGCGTGGCCGGACGGGTTCGACACGATGCGGCTGATGCGGCACACGTGCTTCATGGCGTCCTCAAACAGCACAAGGTCCATGGCGGCATTGGTGTCGTTGTATTCGTTCAGTGCCTCCGTGAGAATCTTAAATAGCGATGCGTAGTCCTGCACCTCATCATATGCCTTGTCCGCAAGGCCGCGTGCAAAATGGCAGAAAATGAGCGGCTTGGGGTCCTTCTTCTTGTAGTAATCGTCAATGTCCGTGACGGCAAAGTACTTCTTAGCGATGGCAACTGCTGCCTTGTTGTAGGCATCCAGGTCGTAGAGCGAGACAAGACGGTCAGCGTACACACGCTCCGACTCGTGCAGCCACAGCTTGCCCCACTTGACGGGTGAGTTGAAGGCTTCGGGGGTGGACATCAGCAGACCCTGGAACACGTTGGCCAGGTGGCGCACCGTGAACTCGTAATGGAAGTTGATGGCGGTCTTGCGGAACGTTTGCGACACCTTGTCATGCAGCGCCAGGGCAGCCTGCAAGATCTTGGTGCCCATGTCCTGGATCTCCTCCCTGAACTTCTTCAGGTGGCCCTGGAATATGATTACATGGAACGGGTTCCGGCAAGGGTGGGGGCCAAAGAGGGGTGAGGAGTGGCGCGCTCATGTCATTGGAGGCACCTGATCGTCTAACTTATAAGGATGGAACAATCTTCAAAGCTCAATACGCGACAAGCATTGTCCGCACCTGCAGGAACGTGCCATAGATCTTCATAAGTGAGTCCTGGCCCGGGAAGTCCACCGCCAGCGTCATGAACAGGCGTTGTAAGCGCGGGTTTATGATGAAGGAGCCGGCAGTGGGGTTCATGCACGCCACGTACTGTGTGTTGTTAATGTTCTTGGGCGTCAGCTTGGTGCGGTCGAACCAGTGGCCCCAGCCCAAGTGCTGGCGGATCAGGGAGATGGGCATCGCCGTCTCATACAAGTCCAGCTTAGGCATATTAAGGTCGTCCACGAAGTAGATGAGCTGCTTCGTGCCCGGCGGCCCGTAATTGATGCCTGCCTTCTTCTCCAGCGGGCTCTCCAGGACCTGACACCGCATACAGAAACAGGATTAGCGCGATAGCCGCGCGACTTCGTTGGTGCATGCAGTTGCACCAAAAATACAAACAAACGGCAAAACATTTATGCACGCCACCGCAGCTGCTTTTCATACTGGAAAAACAACAGGAACCCCAGGCCACTCTACTGCCGACACGGAATGGCTACGCCGACGGAAACATGGTCATAGTGTGGGATGCAGTGCATTCGTCTCACCTTTTGGAACGAGACTACATCCGTGAAGTAGTTGAAGCTGATTGACAGCGAAATGAAATCCTCAGAAAGGCTGCTGAGCTTGCCCTTAACAAGCTGCGTCTTGCCCACACCGGCGCCGCCCACAAACATGATGGGCTTGCGCAAGTCGACCATCATGTCCAGGAAGAAGCGCAAACTGCTTGTCTCCGCAGTGGGCACGAACACGGTGGACATGGGCTGCGACCCGTCGTAGTCAATGTCCGTCACCAGCTCAACCCACGGCTGGAACTTCTGCGTCTTGGGATTGACAAAATAGTCGTACACCGTGCCTTTGCTTGGGATCTTGACCGTCGTCCAAGTCTGTTTGAACCATTTGTCATAGTTCCGCCTGCACATCAAAGGTGAGGGAACGAAGGTTACGCCAGCATGGCAGGCTTCAGGGGCACTCACCCCAATTTGCAGCCGGTAGTGCAAACCTGAGCCTCACCTATAAGGTATGCCGTCTTTCTCAACGAGTGCTCCACCAAATGCCCAAATCATCGCAAAGACAAAGTACATCTCGAAGAGGCTCTGGTCAGCTTTATTCGATAAGTTTTCAGGCCGTAAGACCCCTTCCATGATATTGACGAGCGTCGTTACGAAATTCATCTGTGCCAGAGGCGTGATGTGGCTGTAGCTCTTCTTCATCTCCAGCAGAGTCGTGGGGATGTACTTCTCAAACATGTCCCGCAGCCACTGCATCGGCAGCGTGGGGTCCTTCCACTTGGCGCGCTCCGCGTATGGTTTGACGACCCTGTTGACGTACAAGGATAGAGCCGTTCACGTGGCAAAATCAAGCATGGTATGCATGCGAGCGATGCTGGATGAATGTATACAAGCATATATAAATTCATAGGGAGGTCCAACCCTGCTGCGAGGGGCAACGCTAGCGGTCGGCCCCCTCGTTGACCATGGCATCAATACCTGGCAATCTAGTTGGCAATCCCGCAGCAAATCGCTCCTCCGAATGGAAAAAATTCGTTTCCACCGCCTTTTGGGCCCTTATACGCACCTGTTGATCCAGGACATGGCCATGTTGTGCCATTGCTGGCCCTCCGAGATGTACAGGATACCAGCGCGCGTGGCGGTGGCGGGTGTGGCGAACTTGAGATCGCGGATCTCAAAAATTAGCTTCATGTGCGGCAGAACGCGGATACGCTCGTTGGACGGTAGCGTGAGCAGGCGGTTATCGTCCATGACCGAGTTCATGGACTCAATCCAGTTGGCGTCAAGGTCACCGTCCAGCATGAGCCATTTGGGATCGTCGCCGGGCCAGTTGGCCAGCTCACGCATGTAGTACGACAATAAACCATCCTTCCATTCGCGGGTCGCCTGGGATATTTGGAGGACGAACCAGGTGGCCAAAGGTGTGTAATTATCATTATCGGGGATCTCCGTGAGGATGGGCACACAACACATCGCAGGGACAACCGCGCGAAGGAAAGCAGCACGCACCCATGGCTATGGGGCTCAGGGATACTTTAGCGAGAAGCTGCAGATGCCGAGCGCAATAGACGCACCTGGTTGACCTGGCCGTACAACTCATATGTGGAGATGGACTTGGGGTTGATGTCGCGGATGACGACCTTCTTCTTGTTGGTCATCTTCAGGTAATCATTGATCGGGTTGTTGCAGCCCTTGGTAATAGCCTTGGCCAGCACGCGGTAGCACTCAGTGCGGCCCGTGCCCGTGGGGCCCATGAGGAAGACGCAGTGCCGGATAGCCAGCAACTCCGAGAACTGCACCACCCGCAGCACAAAGTCATCCTCTGCCGTCAAGCCCATCTCCTTGATGGTGGACACAATCACCTCCTCGAATTCCAAGTCGCGCTTACGCGGCGGGTCAATGCCTACATGTACGGGATGAAGGCAGGCACACAGCAACTGAGTCCAGTACAGCTTAATTGCGCCTGGCAAAGCACAATTGAGCATGGGCAACGGCACCTTCCTTCGACAGGGTGCTGCATAGTAATACTGTAACACACCTGGGAACAGGTCGTTTAGCAGGCCCATGAAGATGACCATATCCTGCGCCAGGATCTTGGGGATGTTGAAATCGCGCAAAGCGCGGAACAGCACGTCCGCCTCCACCTGGCCCGCCTCCGCACGCAGCAGCGAGCCGGCCACCACCAGCACTGATTTGATTGCACGCAGGCCCCAGTCGTAGTGCTTCTGTGGGCTGAGCAGGTCTTCCAGCAGGTAATAGAGCGATGCAAACTTCTTGGCTAGCATTTTGGCCTCGACGAAGCCCTCCGCCATGAGCATATTCTCCATAATCAGCTGCCGGTCGGGAACCATCACCGTGATGGGGCGGAACAGGGCCTGGAGGCACACAGGCGGCAAGCGCGGGGCCGGTGGCATGTACGTCAGGCAGGAAGGACATGCCGCATCGTCATGGTTTCGCAGTGGGGTGGATGACGTGTGCGAATACTATGCCTGACTGTGACTTTTACACGGAATTTGGCAGAAGCTTGCCATATTTGTATCGAGCCCAATCCATTTGCAAGCTGCACAGGCTTACCTTGAGCGACTCGGGCAGCTCCGCTCGGCCAATGTAGCCAGGGTTCATGGTGATGAACGCCGACGTGCCCTCCTCCAGTGGCATCTCCACGCCATCTGCCGCGATGAATGACCACTTCTCAATCGCTGGGTGCTTCACGCCGTCCTTAACATACTCTAGCCCGCGGCCTGGCAACATCGTCTTGCGCTTCTGGCTGTCAGTGACGCACTTGTACTGCACTGAGCACACGGATAGCACCTCCGGCACAAGGCGGTTGAACTCGTCGAAGCAGCCCCAGGAGCCCGACGCAGCAAGACCCTTAAAGATGTCGCCCATGGTGCGATAGTCCATCTCTGGAGAGCAGTTGAAGACGTACACCGACTTGCCCAGCTGGGCCGACAGATCCTTGGTGGTCTCCGTCTTGCCCGTGCCGGCAGGGCCAGCAGGGGCGGTACCCAGAGACAGCCAGCACGCCTGAGTGCATGATGTCGATGCAAGTAGCAAAGGAGGGCAGGGGCAAGCGGCAGCGAGCACCAGAGATCAACAAACGGCAAATCGTACATACCTACCACTAGGAGGCGCACCATATGTGCCAACGTGGGGTTCCAGTACAACAACTGATATGCATGGCCCTCCATGTAATGTCTGTAAGCACTAGGGGCGCGAGATATCTTTACGTGCGGGATGCTCATACCTGTGTGGCCGTGATGTAGATGCGATCCGTGAGCGGCGTGATCACGAGGCGCGGGCCGTTGCCCAGGTACTCGTAGCCGTAGGGGAAGGACGCGTCACAAATACGGATGCGGCAATCCATAATCTCGTTGTCCCAGTATGAACGCAGCTGGCTGACCCATTGGAAACAATCCGGCTGATCGGCCTTGGCCTCTACCACTGCCTGCAACGAACAAATGGCAGAGGCGTTGGCTCCTGCCCCGTTGGCTCACTGATATCAAGAGATGCAAAGTCTTGTAATCGTGCCATTCCAGTAGAAGCAAAACCGGTTGAATATATTTTGTTTATGGGCAAAAGGTGTGATCTAGCTGCGTGTCTCTGTAGCATTAGGGGCCCCAACAGTCCTGCACTCACCAGCACCATATCACGGGAGTGTGCGTCGATGGTAATCATGTTCATGATCTTCTGGCGGCTTGGCTTTGACAGGTCCGTGCGTGTCACCTCAATCAGCTTAGTCAGTTGCTTGACCTGCGCATATAAAGTCATGGCACGACATCGGGACTTGATAGCGCCTCAATCCTAGCATCCGGGTCGTAGGTACAGCCTGGAGTTAAGGGCTTAACGATTGCCGAATCTACCTATGCAGAAGCTGCATCAGCAGCATGTCGGTCTAGCCCTGCAGCATGGCCTTCTCCTTCTCCAGCCAGCATCCATGTGCACTCGCCCACCCCCACCCCAGGCAACCGGCTTACCTGGAATTCATTGTACTTGGCCATCGCGTCCTTGTCGCCCTTGCCCATCTCCACGAACGCCTGCTCCACCTCCATGCACCAGAAAATCTGGTTGACCACCAGGATGACCTGTGACGGCCAGTCAAACAGCCACTGCTCGCGCGGTTTGGTGGGATAGTCCTCCACCGACGCCTTGAGCACCATGCGCAGCTCGTTGCGCATCTTGACGATGATGTCGTTCATGTACTCCTCCACCTAAAGCACAGTACAGACACCAGGGTCATCATAGGAGCAAGATGCCGTCCACTATGGTCCAATAAAATTCCATGCACAATGCCCCGAAACATTATTTTTTGGCGGAATGGTGCCCTGTGAAAGGGGCCATACTTGGACAGCCTGGTTGGCGAGGACAACCAACCTTGTTCTCCAGCGGTAACGGTGTCGAAAAGGGCACATACTCGATACCGACGCAGGACTCCATACCCAGGCCCGTCGGCCGGCGGCCTGGCACCACCTCCTCCGAATCCAGGCGAAGCTTGTCAATAGCCTACGGGCAGCAAGCACAGGACAGCAGTTCAGTCGATCTCAACGCAGTCAAGGCAAGGGAACAACACACCAACCAAAGGGAGTCAAACTCTTTGGTTTAATAAACGTGCCATGGGCTGTCATTCGTGTTACCTGGAAGCACTTATTCATGTGAATCTGGACGCGCACAGGGTTATTGCCGTTGGACAGAATATCGAGCAGGTCGGCAGCGGACACGAAGTAGAAGCGCGGGAAGGCGCGGCGCTTCGACTCCATGTAGTCGTTGAGAGCCTTCTTGCATATCTCCAGCTCACGCTCTTGCGTCTCCAAGTTGGCGTACAGGCCTTCACGGTGGCAGCACGCCACGCAGTTCTTGATCTCCTTGAACTCCGCCAGCACCTGGCATTAGAGAAAAAACAGCTTGTCAGGGTTGGTGTCTGATAAATTCAAGTGTGAACCAATTGGTGCCCACGTAGAGATGTTGCATCATTTCCTAAGCCGTTTTTTAGACATTCCAGCAGTTTACCATATGGGCCACCAATCCCGGCGCCTGAATACCGCCAACGCTCCACGCCCTTCACCGCCAACGCTCCACACCCACCTTCTTGACCTCAGTGTCAATGTTGGCGAAGCGGACCGTCGCCTCTGGCAACTCCTTCTTGACCTCCTCGCTATGAATGAACAAGGACTCCAGGTATGCCCAAGTGCGCTGGATTTCAGCCATAATCTGATTCACGTCCGCCACGTCGTTGAGCTTCTTCTGCCAGCCCAGGATTTCGTCCTTAAACGTGGCCATGTAGCGGTTAGCAATCATGCCCTGGACCTGCACTTGGTTATCCTCCAGCGCCTGTTGGAAAAAAACGGCAAAGCACGGGTTGGCGCAAGGACACAATACACAAACCTACAACACAACTCTTCTCCAACAAGGCGACAGGCTGGCCAGGTGGGATGAACGCTGGGCGCACCTCAAAGTCCTCCTCCGCCATCCTGATGGTGTAGACAGGGTAGTCCTTATGCTGTGCGAACTGGAACTCCACGCGCGCCCAAGTGTCCGTTAGACGCTTCAGAGATACCTCCATCTTCTCTTCCTTCTGTGCACGGTCGACGATTTCGCCCACCTCTTCCTCAAACTTGTGCAGCTCCAGGGCCAACAGGTCGTTTAGCTTGAAATTGGGGTCCTTTACATCAAACGTCACCTGAAACCGGCAGCCGGCATGGCACGCTTCAGTACAATCGTAAACGATGATATGCCGCAGGCTGATAGAGCAGAAGGAAAGCCACCAAGGGTATCCAAACTCCTCCACACATTATAGGACGTCGTCAAGCAGGGCACAAATAGGCCACAAATAAAAGGTTGGACGTGGGAGCATGGGACTGGCGCAATGGCCAGGCAACCCTGGGATGCATACCTTGGTGGTGGACATAAGCTGCTCCCAGTGGCGGTCGCGCATCGCAGGGCTGCGCAGGTCGGCCACCAGCGGCACTGACACCAGGAAATTCTTGACGGTCTGGTCCACTCCGCGAAACACGTCCTCATCTCGGACCTTCTTGTGCAGGCCCTTGACCTCCTTGACGAACTGCTTGGCACCCTCCTCCATAATGTCGGTCCGGATATCGCTCCACAGCGTTTGGCGCCAGTCCTGCAGACGTAGTAGCTACCGTGAGAAGGCCCACAACAAGTCCTCGGAAGGTGATGCTACCTTTACCCAGGCCAGAGCTTGCAGCGGGCAACCAACCCGCGCCTTTAATGACAAATACAGCCTATCCTCTAAAGACCGCCTCCCTTTGTTCCCGCCTGCTGACTATGGCAGGCTTGCACACCTGGAACTGCAGCTCGCAAAGAACGGCCGTGTCCCACACATCCTTGACCATGACCAGGTCCTCAACCGTCTCCTTGATAGATGCGATCACCGGCTCCGTAAGCTGGGGGAATTCAAACACGCTGGCCAGCTCTTCCAGGCGATCACACTCCTTCTTCAGTTCCGCCAGTTCGCGCGCTGCAGCGTCCAGCTCCGGGTACGCCGCATCAAAGCCAGTGCTGAATTTAAAGAACGCGCGCGTCCGGAAGCCGGAGCGATAGTTGCGCACCTTTGCCGCAAAGACCTCAATTTCCTTCTTGATATCCTCGCCTTTCTGAGCCTGTTACGTGCAAGCAACGGGGGTATGCAACTCAGCGCATCCGTATTAAATGTGCTCGTGCTGGCTTGGCTAATAATTTAATTGCTTTCCGCGTGCACATGTCATGCCAGCAGCGCAAGCTTATGTAAGTAACCACGGTGCAGCTAAGCCCAACGACGTCTAAGGGTTGCGTGTGCAGCCACGTACCGCCGGTAATGCATTACACCTACCGTGCCCAGAGCGACTGTCCGTCATGGCGGTATCAGAAGTTTAAGCACAAGAGCGTCGTCCCATAGAAGCTGGACCTTCGTCAAGCCCTCATGCACTTCCCAGCCATGTTTGTGGCCCATCGAGTGCAATGCGCCGTGGGTGCGCATCAGGTGGCGTACTTCTTAAAGGCCGGCCTTGGTTTTAGGTAAAGCCCATCCAAACTTCCGCCACCCCAGTCCCTCAGCAACACGCACGAACCTGGATTGGCTCCACGTCCGTCTTGACCTGTGGCTGCGCCTTCTTAATCTCGTCCCACTTGTGTGCAGCGTCCTCAAGGCGTTTCTCCATCTTGTTCACGCCCGGCACCTTGTCACGGGCAAGCTGCGCAAACGCCTCGTGCAACTGATCAATCAGAAGGTCAGTACTGGCGCGTTGGCTCTTGACCTGGTACAGCGCGTCCATGACTTTGCGGAGCCCATTTTCAAAGTCCTTGATCAGCTTTTCAGGGCTGCGCGCAAGCTCCATGCCATGTGCTTGCACATCCACCCATTCCTCCAGGTTCTTAAGAAGAGCCTCCGTGGCGACGCGCATCTTCGGCGTAAATGTCATCGAGTCGCGTTGCTCCAGGAAGTCAAGGTACTGCACCAGGTCAAACTTCGGCGAGCCGGACGCTGTAGACAGCAGCACAATCCTATTGCGTAGCAGTGTGGCAAGGCTGCCAGTGGGCAATACAACGTCAGATGCGCCCAGGTAGACGCGCTCCCAGCTATTGGCCATAACGTCAAATAGCCAGCCATCGTTCAGCGGCTTGCCCTCCGTGTCAAGGCCGCCGTGAAGGAAAACCTTGCCGTGCGAGAATTCGCGCATAACAGCGCCATAGCGTGGCGCCGGTACGCCGTGCAAGCCCCCCGTGGGTGGGTTAACAGTGCATTGGATGTTGTTGGGTCCGGTAACCTCCATAATCACCAGGTCGCCCGTCACGACACTCTCAGCCTCATCATTAAGCAGCTGCCCTCCAAACATGACGATGCGGTTGCCAGTTGCCGCCGCAGCAGCGGTCTTGCGAGGTTCCGGGATGTCGCCCTTGAGAATGGGCTCCATCCAATTGGCGGCCTGGCGATCGGAGGTGTCCATCATGGCCAGCTCGCTGCACAGGGTTGCAAAGGGTGACGAGCAATGGGAAAGGGGGTCCCTGAGCCTTAAAGCTGGCGACAGCCTTGGACCGTCGGAGGGTTATAGCCCTATAGCATTAACCATTGCAGACGTAGAAGCACGGTCACAGCAGCTGCGCGCTTCAATTCTTTGTATGTACCCCACTGTGTGAGTGTGCATGTGCGTTACACCTTGAGTGGCGTTAACCTCCAAGGGTGCAATGGGTAATACGAGCCGGTGGCTCAAGGGCCAGCCACATTATGTTCCTCATGTGCAGGCATGAACCATTGTGCCACCCCGACGTTTCTCCCACCTAAGCCAGTCTTGAAGTCCTGATGACCAGTGACATGGTCAAGGGGAAGCCAAGCCAGAACTTACAACATCACGTCGCCGTCATGGTCGCCCATCATGACGTAGAGGTCCTTATCAATCACTACGGCAGCGGCGTTGTTCCGCGCAGCCACCGGAAGCTCGTGGGCCTGCTGAGCCGCTTCAGTGCTGGGTGCAGCGGGCGCCAAACCAGCGCTGGTGGGCCTCTCGTCGGCTCCATCACCCGCACAGCCCTCCCCGGCTGCCGCAGCCTCCCCGCCAGAAGCGGCGGCAGCCTCGCCCGCTACTGCCTTATCCTCAGCCCCCTCGTCCGTCGCAGCAGCGCCCTTAGGGTGCCTGTAAGCAGGGCAGCATAGCCAGAAGGATTATGGCCCAGCACTATTTTGCAAATTTACAAAACGCTTTGAGATAATGCCATGACATGGCATAACGGCTGGAGGCCCCTTTGCGGCAAAACCCAGAGGCATGTATCCCCACCGACCAACGCACAACTGGAACAGCAGCGCAAGGAGCACTGGTCCCACTCCAAAAGGTCTCGTTTCAAATTCTGGACCCACCGCATGTACGGCCGGTTCTCCGCGGGGCGGCTCCAGACCCAGCCGTCGCTCTGTTTGCGAAGATAGTAGACATCATTGAGGTCGTTCTGGTCTGCCAAGTCGATGCCACCGAATATTACCAGCTCGCTGTCGCTCAGCACCACCGTGGAGTGCATGGTACGGTCCGGTGGCGTTGCGCCCGTGGCCCCCGCGGGGCTCCATCGCCACTCTGTGTGCTCCGTTTGCAGCATCGTTACGCCTGACTTGTCGCCACCATACAATACCAGCTCATTCCCCAGTGTGGACAGCGTGACACCCTTGCGTTTCGACGGGGCGGTGCCCATAATGCGCGGCCTGACCCACGGGTCCACGCAGCGCACCGAGAACGGCGAGCCGCGGATTGGCACGAAGTCAGCGGTGCCAAGCTCGTTGAATGAGACGTGGATATTGTACACTCCCGCCGTGGGTGCAAAGTAATGCACCTCGTACTGGCCGTTGTTAAGGTCGCGTACACGAGACACGCCCTCGTACTTGCCGTCGGCAGAAACGACAGTGACCTTAAAAATATCCCCACCACTCGTGCGCTTGTCGTTCAGTGTATCTTTTGCCTGGACAATGAAAGGCACCTCCACACTGGAGAGCGTCTCCGCAAGCAGGCCCGGGCCGTAGGCAATGCAGTTGCGGGCAGCGGTGTTGGCGAAATATGCAAACTTAATCTTATTGACAGTCCAGCCTTCGCCATTAATGGAGACGCGCACGTCGACGGTGAGCGCGCCGTACTGCTCGTAGTTGGGCGTCTGCACGCGGATTGTTTCCGGGTCCACGTAGATGCCATCGACGATGACCTCGTTCTTCTCGCTGAGCCCAAACTTGACCTGCACCCTGCCATCGCGGAAGCGCAGGCCGCGGATTGTGATATCCGTCGAGCCAAACACCGGACCCATCTCTGGCTGAATTCCTGTGCACGCGTAAGGCGGGCCGATGATGGGTGACACGTTCAGCTTGTGCAGATCACCCAGCCATCGGTTGGCCCAGCCGCCAAAGATCAGCAGCGAGCAAGTCTTTACGTCAAACACCCATGCCGTGTCCTCACGGCCCACAGGCGGCGTCCCGTGGTCCACGGGAGGCGTGGACCACATCTGGCTGCCACAGTCCATGACCTCAACGGTGTTGAGATACTGCATCATGCCCTTGCGTCCGCCAAAGCTGAAGACCTTGTGATAAGGCACGCTCTCAATGCCATCGCAGACATTGTTGCAGATCTCGTAGGGCAGTGTCGGTGGCTGCGTGTCGTTCTCCCAGGCCATGCGATTGAGATCCAGCATATGGCTGTCCTGGTACATCTGGCTCAGATCTCGGCCACCCATAATAAGCAGTTTGTCGTAAGTGTCCGAGTTGGGTGTCACGGGATAGATGAAGGCCGAGTGATCAAAGCGCGCGGTGGGGCCGGTGCCCTGCAGTGACTCCGTGATGTTTTCCCAACGGAAGCCCTCGTCCCCGATGCGCAATACCCACATCTCGTTGTAGACCTGGCCACTGCCGCCATAGCCGCCAAATATAAAGACCCTGTTGCCGAACCGCGTTGCGGTAAAGTGCGCCCGGGGCTCTGGCGCATTGCCCGCAACATCTGCAGCGGTCCAGGTTCTCTCCTCGTAGTTAAACACCCAGACATCGTTGTAGCGGAGCCGTTTATTGAGACCGCCAAACACCAGCAGCCGCTTGTCGTCAAGCTAAGGAATCAGTACACGCATGGTGGAGGAGAGACAGGGAAAAGGCGTACCAGGTAGCGGGTGGTTTGAAGTTAGCAATCGGACGCCAACGCGCCATGGATACAGTACATAAGGTATATTATAAAGGGCTGGGCCAGCATGCACACAATGCGCCCCCAGGATGAGATGCAGGAGCCCTTATAGGCGAACCATTGCGTATTATGCAGTGAACACCCGGTTAACGTAACGCTTAAGCCCCTGGCTTTGTGCACGTCCTTAGTCGGATCCGGCCGCTCCTGAAGTTACAACCCGACTTTCCCCCCCTACACACCGGTCCCTTCCCCCCCCCCCCCCCGCAAAGATATTTCATCACAATTCCTCACCGCAATTGCCGTATGGCGAGCGCGAGGGGGTGGTGGGTTGGTGGCTGTGACTTCCTTCCACTTGTACTCATCGGGATCACTTGTATCAAGCTCATACAAATCGTTGAAGGCAGCAGCTTTGCCTACGCTTGCCATGTAAAGAGAATAGGTATCGACAATCTTACAGGAGCACATCTATGCAACTAGCTGTGCGTACCGTCCTTGCGTCCGCATCCTCCAAAAAGAATAAAGCGTTCACCGAGCACTGTAAATGAGTGGCCCGAACGGGGGCAAGGGGCTTCCCCTTGTACAACGGGAACCTCCCAAAAGATGGACTGCAAGGGAAGGAAAAGCTAGAGATGCTCAGCGACTACGGTGACCGCGGACTAGTCCACATCTGCAGGGGGGCCCAGTTGCGTACCATTTTGTCCGCTCGACAATTCAATAACTCATGTGGAAACCTTAAAAGTAAGCACGCTTATCCCTTTCAGTAACGTCACCTACAAGGTTCAGCTGGAAAAAGTTCTACGTCAATAGTTTATAAGATTATCACGTTTCTCTTTTGTGTTGAGTCTAAACCGCGATACCTGCGAAGTCCCAGGTTTGCCATACTCTTGGCAAAGGAGGAAGAAGTTCTCTAAGTCGTACAAGTACGGAGCAAAGTCACTACTGGCGTTTTGGTTTACCTGAATCGCCTGAATTTAGCTCCACCGATTGGAGATGGCATTGTGATGAACTGTAAAGATAAGAATACTGATACGTGAAACAGGGGCTGACACTTTTCGCACCGTTCTAGCAAGCTTCCACTGGTGGCAAGTGCCACATCAATAGTTTTGTTTTACGTGCTCTTCTTTTGCAATAACAACTGCCTGCTGTTTTTGACGTCGAAAAGGCGTCGGTGAAACCCGACGGCCACCCAATAGACTTCACTGATCAAACACATTGCGCGCTGGTTCATCAGACATGCCGCCTCAATTCAAGAAGCCACTGGCGAGTGACGTGTCTTTGGCGACGCTGGGAGCCGTCCTGTGATTGAACCTACAGTCAAGAAGGACTTCTGGACTTATCCTCCATTGGTCCTTCCTCGCTGCAGGAGTATGATCCATCGCTGGCCCAGCAAACACTACAGAAGAGCTATGCGAACTCCGACGCCGCGGTGGTAGCTAAGAAGCGGTCGCTTCTAGCAGAACTGGTACGGTTGCCATGTGTTGCACGTTTTCTCCCGCAAGGCAAGCTCAACTGTTTACGTTGTGAACCTGGAAAATATATGGCTCATCACCGCCGATGGGGGTAGTAGCACGAGGATGCCGGGTAATGTAAGGCTCCCTGTGTACTCTGCCAGGGGCTTGCGGACGAGGAATACGAACTTGAAGATGAAGATGAAGAGGAGGCGTTTGATGAGGATGAGGAGCCTCTTTTGGTTAACCGGGCACATAACCACACAAATGGCCAGGCCTCTCGCCCTTCCTATGGGTACCGCGACCTGTTTGGAAAAGAGATGGAGGCTCGGCGGCGCCAAATAATTGACGTGAAGGTGGGGCCAGTTACGCCTCGCGTGGAGTCCGGGTTTCCGGCTTGGTACAACGGGGTCTTAGGACATGGTTTCGTTCGTTTTCCGATCGCACCGTTTGCGTAAGGTCTCGTTGCCTGTACACGGCATGCAATGCTCATCGCTTCAGGCCTCAATTGTGACTTGCATCACATACCGCAGGGCTATGACCAGTACTTGGCCGATCTGCTGGAACGCAGCCATGAGCAGCTGCAGGTGAGGCGGGCATACTGGAGTACTGGATGCTCGTGCCGGGGCATTCTTCCGTCAGACAGCACACGGCTGCCGCTAGATCCGATAGCCTACTAAAAATCAGCGGATTGCGTCAGGACAGACCTTTGTAAACCTGATGTGGTTCGGCCTCAAACGCCCTTCCTGGCCTCCCATTGCAGGCGCTTCGCGCAGAGCAGGGCTTGCAATGTCCTGGAAATGTGGAGGTGAGCGGGCTTGAGGGCAATCCTGCTCAGCCGATGGTGGGCCCACCACTAGCAAGCCGCATTCTGCACGCTGTTCCTCTCGCGACCGGCCCCCACCGCTTAGTTACCCTAGTCCTGGCATAGAGCTCATGTAGGACCAGACTTTAAGTCGGTGCGTTGAGCGCCCACGAATTGCCCAACCTTTTCCCAGGCAAGGAGGAAGGGAGATCTAATCCGTCCATTCACGTATGAGTCCATTTCATGGATACACGCATGTACCCATTCTTGCCAAATGGAATCCACCCAGCACTCAACACGGATATGGATTGCGTTGTGCGATTGTAGGTTATACCAGCACTGCAGCATGAACTTAAGGCGTTGCATGAGGAGCTAAAGCAGATTCGCAGCCAGCAGCCGCCCTCGCCAGACACAGTTGACGTGAGCCGAGGAGCGAGCAGGTGGGTGTGCTGACAGGGTGGGCCCTGCATACGGATTCTGATAATCGGCACGGATTAACATGGCGCTTTAGGGTCCAGAAGTAAATAACGCGGGAGGCTATCTGCACATGTTGGCATGCCGGGTTGCCGAGCTGGGTGCAGAGGAGGAGCTAAGCCTCTTGCGTCCTAAGGGGCCTAGCCAGCAGGACAAGTGTGCAGGATCCAACCTGCGCGCTTTCCCGCTTGGAATCATTCACAGTCTTTTACAGCAGTCCAGTACTGTTGAGACTTTCCTTGTGGCCCGCGTCGTTTTCTTGGGGCATGCAGTGACCTGGTCCAGCAGGTCACATTGCTGCAGCGGCAGCTCACCTCTCGGGACGCAAGGCTGCGGGAGCTAGAATCGGAGAACACGAAGCTTAAGGTGGGGTGTTTTGTTGCTATCCCCGCGAGCTTCGAGGTCAGAGGATATTCGTGCGTGCGGTGGGCAAACCTCTGTTGCGTGGGGCCGCTGCCGCAGGCTCTTTTAGCAGACAGCAAGGGCGCCTTGGATGACGTCGCCTCTCGCCGCAGCGATACGGATGGTATGGTGGAGGAGCTTAAGCAGCAGCTTGCAGAGGCTAAGGTAAATGGGGCAAGGCACATGGTAGCTGCGTGTGCTTAACTGATGGGTGGACGTCAATGTCGGTGGCATCACCATGCCTAGTGGACACTGTGATGGGTGGTGGGGATGCGGCTTTGCCGTTTGGGCCAAGGCGTTTCACGCTGATAAGGATGTCATAGCGTCGCGCGCGTTAGGCAGCATCTGTATGGGCAAATAGTCGTCGTTTCAAACCTACCTTCTCCTGTGGTTCATCTTGGAACTTTGTAGTGTTGCGTCACCGGGGACAGCCGCGGGTCCCCCAATGCATGAAGAGCTGCGCAAGGGTAATACAGCTCGCACATGCAATTTAAGGATAAGAGCTACAGACCGTCATGGACACCCAGTTATCACGGGCCAACGCCACCCACTCCAAATTTGCCAAACACAAGTAAGACATGTTATGTATGCTTCCCCTGTGCTTCAGGCTCGCGAAGCCCAGCTCCATCAGCAGCTCGCGAAGGCACTGTCGGACATTACAGCAGCGAACTCTAACGCAAGGGCCCAGCAGGCGCTGTCCTCCAAGGACTCGCAAGGTGGCCAACTGGCGGCCCTGCAGCAGCAGCTGTTGGAGCTCACCGAGGAGAGCAACAAGAAAGTGGCGGAGTTGGAGGCGGAGCTGAAGCAGAAACAGGTGTGCATGAGCGGGGGCACTGTGGACGAAAAATGTTCTGCCATGGATGCACTGCATGTTTGGGGACGAAGGGAGGGTGCCATGCTGGTTTTGAAATTGGGGGCTGCGGGGTGGGTCATCCAGATCGTGTCAGCTGGCTGTCACATTGGCTTGCTGCGTTGGACTGGGCGTCTGCTAAAGACACGGTGCGCAACTTGCCGTCGTTGCGCTCGTTCCCCGCCGTAATCGTGGTCATCCCGCGGTCAAAGCATCACTAACTGGGGAAAAGGGCATCTGACCGGCCGGCTCACCTTATGTATTACATGCTCACTTGCGTGTGCAACGCAAGTCCTTGCCTGTCTCCTCGATGCAGCCAACGTTTTACGCCTGATCGTTGCTTACAGCCCGGTCGTCGCTCTTTCGAATGTTTAGCAGCCGTGTGCATTATGCGTTATGCGATCCGGGCAGGTGCAAATCCAGCAACTGCAGAGCACGAAAAGCGATGCGCTTGCGGCCATGAAGGTGCGTTTGTTATTGTCTAAAATTGCGTCAGCGCGCCTGTTAGACTTGCATCATATGGCCACTCGCGGCGGCACGGTTTACGTCAGGAATGTATCGGTGGCAATAACCTCTCTGAAAGAAGTCCCTTACAGCGACCAGTACGAATGCATTCACTGCTGCGACACCGCCTATCCCGTCCCTTGCAAACTCGAATATTATTCTTGTAGGAGATGAAGGGTAAAATGGCGGCGATGAAATCCGATGTTGCCACGCATGTGAAATCGCAACTTCAGGGCGTCAAGGTGGGCGCAGCCCTGATCAGGGCCTTCGTCAGAACCTGTAGTACAGGGTACTTGTTCAGATACCCAATGATCCCTTCGACTGAGCGGCCGTTGGTCCTTGGCCCTAGGTTGTTTTCGTGACGCGCCGTGGCTGGTGTTGTGGCCACCGTCCCAGGGGCCGTGAGTTTTCTGGGGAAATTTTGTGGCTCACCGTGCTTAATAAACGTTGTATCCCTTCGCTCCACGGCTATAGGCACAACTGGAAGAGCTTCACACCCTACGCGAGGCGGTCCTTGAGGAACTGGTAAGTTAGGGCTGCTCTTGGAACAACCGAGGCACCGCGTCGGGTGTCATGCATGCGTGTTTGGGTCCTTGTGGCAACTTCCCGCATTTGCAGTTTATGGCCATTACGCATTTTCACCGTCAGCGCAAAAGTCGATGCCGCACTTGGAAGCTGAGTTCCACCTCGGCCTGTTGCCGCATTCCGACCTCCTCTAGCTCCATTCTTCAACCTTTTGGGCGCTGATGAGGCTGCTGCTGATCACGCACCTTGCGCAGGTGGCTTTCAAGTCGGAGATCTTTTCGGACAAGGTGCTGACCCAGATGACGCGCTTGGTGCGCGACCGCGAGATTTCACGCGTTCGCTCCGCACAGTCTGACATACGGACCAAATTGACGGACATGGAGACCAAGCTGCGTGATGCACGGGAGGAGGTGGACGCGGTGCGCAAGGAGGTGCGTAACGGTGATGATGCCTCGGACCGGTGCTGTAGCCCGCCATGACCCAGCTACCTGTTTGTGCCACCGTGTTCCTGCACCCTGCGTATCCCGAATCCTGGAGTGCCACATGCGCTCCGCCGTCCGGGGTGTGCTTTAAAAGCAGTTCGCTGTCCCTTTCCCCTCCGGGCGCAGGCGGATCAGTCACTTCACATCCTGCAGCTGGAGACGCAGGGCCAAATCGCGCATTATCGCGACAAGTGGCGAACGGAGTTCGAAAAGCGGCGGAAGCTTCACAACCAGGTGCGCTGGGGCCCCGCTAGCACCCCACCCGCACTGGCTGTTGCCACTGGCCGTGTATTCTTAAGTTGTGCCTTTGTGGGAAGATGCGGACAGGGCAGCGCACTGAAGGGAATGGCTCTTGCTGGGGCAGCAATTTCCTTACCGTTATTCTCATGTTACGATTGCAGGTGCTGGAGCTTAAGGGCAATATTCGCGTCCTTTGTCGCGTGCGCCCGTTGCTGGAGAAGGAGCGTACGGCAGGTGGCGAGGGCCACATGCCGGTGAAGGTGACTAGTGAAGAGGCGCTGCGGGTGGCCGCAATGGACAACAAGGCAGAAAAGGACTTCGAGTTCGATCGAGTACTTGCGCCCGACGAGGGGCAAGACAAGGTGTGTGTGGGGCCATGAGTTTTCCGCTGTGCGCTGATGAGAGGTGCGAAGAGAGCATCTCTTTGGGGCTAGATTAAAATGTGCACCAATTTAACGGGGGAAACGTAAAGTACATGCTTTACTTTCACACGGTAAGGTCTGATGCGGCTTGTGTGGGAAGGACAGGAACGCGCATGTATACCCTATCGGCAGAAGCTGGCGGACTGTATAATCTGCATTGAGGCTTTTCCCGTAGCGCAATGAGCGGAATACGCCCATGCTATCTAGTTGTTCTTACGTGCTTAGCAGGGGCTCGCAGACGATGGCTGCGTCAGCCTACCTAACATATTCATGTGCCACATGAGCTGAGTAGGCCTGTCCCTGGATCCACACACCTGGTGTGTTGCAGCTGTACGACGAGGTGTCGGCACTCATCACTTCCGTCCTGGATGGCTTCAACGTGGCGATCATGGCATACGGTCAAACAGGGTCTGGAAAGACCTTCACTATGGAGGGACCCGAGGTGCGGTGGGGCGACAACCTAAACAGGGCGCGCTGTCTCACAAGCGTCTCGATCTAATCTTGACGATCTGGGTATGGAAAGCCGCTTTTTAGTCAAGATCAGTACAAGGGTTATGGGAGGCGCACTAATTGGCTGGGGATTCAGCCATGGGTGAAGTGCAGCCGGAGTAACCGGGACTAGTCACACGGGGTGGCGTGCGGCTCATTATGGCCAGTCTCGGCCGTTTTGCTAAGCGTGGCCCATGTTTGCCTAACGGTTGCGTATCATAAACCGGCAATTTCTAGCGTCTTGCGCCTGGTAGAGTTGCCGACATCGTTTTACGCTGCATGCTTGGTGTTTTGTGCCGCTATTGTTACAATGCAGGGCAACCCTGGTGTCAACTTGCGTGCTTTGGCGGACTTGTTCAAGCTGGCGGAGGAGCGCTCGGCGCAGTTTACGACCTCGTTTACTGCTTCCGTGCTGGAAATCTATAACGAGCAGATCTACGATCTTCTCGTATCTGGTGCCCAGGACGGCGACAAGCTGGACGTGAAGCAGGGCCCTGACGGCATGTATGTATCGGGATTAAAGGTGGAGGATGTCCACAATATGGGTGACGTCACCTCCATGATTGGCCGCGGGAAGTCGAACCGCTCCACGTTTGCCACTAATATGAATGAGCATAGCTCCCGCTCGCACCTGGTCCTGTCGGTCTACGTGACATGCGTCTCCAAGATGAACGGTGAGAAGGGGGTTCGCCTCGGTCAGGTCAGGCTGAGACGCGCGCTTGGCCCAGTCTAGGTGTGGTGCTCAGAGCGCTGGAAGGCGTGGGGACCTCTCGATAAAGCAACGAGTTGCGAGAGGACACGTGCAGGTTCTGCATGCCGTACGTGCAAAGAGCGCTCCAAGCATGAACCCCGCTGCATTCTGGTGCTATCGTAGGCGTGCCTAGGCCCAAAGCTGCCGCTCCTTTTGCTCGTGATACAGGCTCGACGTTGCGCGGTAAATTGCACCTCATTGACCTGGCGGGAAGTGAGCGCCTCAGTCGGACAGGCGCACAGGGCGACCGGCTCAAGGAGGCGCAGGCCATTAACAAGTCACTGAGCGCCCTGGGCGACGTGATCCAAGCGTTGCAACAGCGGAACGCACATATCCCATACCGCAACTCCAAAGTAAGCATGGACCGGCTGTCGTATTTGGGATCGCATGGGGATTCGATTAACGTTTCGTTGCATGGGTCGTCCGCCAGGCACGACATGGTAGCAATGGAACTTCCAGTTGTATGGTGGGGCATAGCGCCTTGCTAGGACATAGCGCCCTGGTTTGGAAATTGAGCTGCATTTCTTTCTGTTTGAGACGTTCATTAGCGACAGCAATGCATGCCGTCATTCCCATGCGCTCTTGCTGACGCCGCTTGCAGCTCACCCGACTGCTGGAGGACTCTCTTGGCGGTAACAGTAAGTGCGTTATGATTGTAAACGTGTCCCCTGCGGTGGAGAACGTATCGGAAACCAAGTGCTCGCTCGAGTTCGCATCACGCGCTCGCAAAGTGGAGCTGGGCCGAGCACGGGCCAATGTCACTTCTGGGGACTTCACCAGCGCCCTCAGCAGCTCCGCCTCAGCAAATGGCGGCAGCGCCTCCGTAACGCCCAGCCCGGCTCCCAGCCGACCCATGAGTGGCCGGGGGACGCCTGCTGGGGAATCGTCCATGAGCAGGGTAGCTTCACGTGAGACGATGAACTCGCAAATGCGGCGATCCTCCGGACCCACGGGGATCTTGCGGTGAGTGGACGTGTGTCTCATCAAACGCCTGTTCGCCGTGACCCACGCGGGTTGGGAATGGACGTGTGCCATGATGGTCGTTTAGCTGGCGGTTTGTGGGCTGCAGTTGAGCAAGTCAACGAGCTGGGACATCTGACGAATATGCAAATGGTTTCCGGGTTTGCTTTGAGTGTGGGGCTTGAGAACTCGGGGTTAGGGTATATGTGTTGCTGTTGTGTTTTTCGAACGCGTGGGGTTGCGGCCGCCTGGGCGCGGCCGGAGCTTTTAGCTGCAGAGCCCATGGCAGGGGGTTCTGGTCTTGGTGTTTGCGCCAGGTTGCCGTACAATGCAGCTGGCGTGTTATAGATAACAATATAAGAGTAATTGTCGACGACTTTCTCCTTTTTGGCGTCGCGGAGTCGATCCAATTAGTGCAGCATGCCGACGTGTGCGGGGTGCTCGCGGCCCCGTACATGGCTAGTGTGGGGCCACGCAATGTTCACCGAGTTCCAGCGTTATGTTGTGGGGGTATGATGGCAGACGTGTGGGTGGCGGGGTTTGCGGAGCGTTGCGCGTCTTCTACTTGGTGCATTGGGTGCCCCTTTATTCTGTGGCATGTCGCTGATCATTCAATTGGTCATTAGAAGAGCCCATTGACGGTGGTGGCCGTCTTGACTGGCTGTGATGGAGAGACCCCTTGTCCCTCGTTAGGGAGGTGCTGTGAACTAAGAGATGTCCGTTTGACGAAACCGCACACGACTTCGGAACTCATGGTCGGCCATGGGAATGTGTGTGTTGGTACGTTTGGGCGTTGTGGCGATAGAAGAAGGACACCGTTAGGGCTGCATTGGCGGCTACCGAGGGTTCTTCGCAATTATAGGTAAAGAGCAGGGAGGTGCTCCTTAGTCATCGTGCACGCTGTGTGGCTGGCCTGCCTGCGGCGTTTTGTGGGCGTTTTATAAAGCCTGTCGGTCGCCCATAGACTGGAGCAGCGGCAGGCCGAGTGCCGTTAGTGGGCACTAGTTTAAGTGGCGGGCGTAGTGCGCTGTACCTAGCTACATTGTACAAATGAGCGGATGACGATAAGCACAATAGTTTTTGCTGTGATCTGGTCCTCGACTTACGGTTTTTATATTTTTGTAGACCCCAAACCGGAGGTCGCTAGTGCGTTGCATGCGATGTACTGTGTCCTCTTTTGAATATCGTGCCCCCTAATGGCCATGTCCGCGAAAGCGATCCGTCGGCAATGGCGTGCGAGTGTGCGCTGACATTCTTTGACGCTGGGGAAGCGAAAGGAAGATTGCTCTTACTCGGGTGCGTGTTGCTTTACACCTAGGTCCCTTCCGTACGGCAGGACTGGAATACATATTGCCGTACTTCAGCGCTGCGGTGCGTCCTGCACGCATTTGCATCCTTCGGGTCATTCTACTAGATATGTAATCCGCGCAATAACGTGGCCTAAACCATCACCACGAACTTGCTTCACAACATAAGCCATTTTTCAGCCAATGCACCCTGGCAAACCCGGATCACATTCAAGGCCCGGTGCCGGTCCCAACAGCTGCCAGGCAACAGTACTGTCCGCCGTCCAAGGCCTCGGGGAACAACCAGTACGTAGCTTTCATATGGCCTACTTCATATATCCCACTAGGCCAGTGCACGCAAAGGTAGGTATGGCAGCTCCCCTGGCTTTACAATCCTGCAGGGAATTTATTCTTTACAAATAACCCTCGGATCGCAGCATTGGAATTCCCGTCGAGTCGTTACACAGCGAGCCCTATCCCTGAAAGCCGTGTAACTCAGGAGCACCGCAGGGAGGTTATATATACAGTGCAAATCCCAATGCCATTTCTCCACGTTGGCCTTTCCTTAAGCGCTGCCATCGCTGCCGCCACCCGCGCCATCACTGCTGCCGCTATCTCTTGCTACCGTCGCAGGCGCTTCAACAGCGCCCGAGTACGCAAACGGCAGACCGTATACCTCCTTCCACACGCCCTTCCACCAGTAGACAGCGCCTAGAGCAATTACGTTGGACGTGAAGATGAATGCGAAGCTCTTCCACACAAATGGCAGCGTCACGTTCATCAGCGGCACCTGCGCAGGGGCCACCGTCCGTTTGAAGCACGGTGGACAGAGGCATCATTATTGTCGACCTGAGCAGTCGCTCCAAATGTGCAACTAGCCTTTGCATCCCAAGCCCTTTGCCGAACAACAACCCCAAACAAACGTACTGCATGCACTACCCGTGGATATCGCAAGAGTATACACCCCGCGCCTTACGCCGCCACTATGAGCAGGTGCCCAGGCAGCGAAGCCTGTGCTAGATGCCCCATGCAGCCGCCTGCTCCCTCCCCTTAATGCCGCCAGCAACCCCCCTCCCTCCCGCATCGTACCAGGAGGAACAGGATGTTAAGCGCGTCCTTCTCCTTGGCTGTGCACTCCTTGGCACGAAGCGAAGGAATTGTAAACATCCAGATGGACCACATGCTGAGGGGAAGAAAGGAACGGGCACCGGGACAAGAGTGGGTCTGGTAGATATCCCCATAGTGCCAAGCGCCACCAATAAGGAAAACAGCTGCGGAAACAGCTCATTGGCCAGTACCCAGCCGAGCGAAGACCAGCCGAGGACACCCAGTCCTCGCTCGGGTCCCTTCCGTGTGCCTGCCCTGCTCACCCCAGCAAACGAGGGATGCTTGGCTCATCGGTTGGCCAGATAATATTAAAGGAAAGTAGACCACCGGCCACCAGGCAGATCCATGATTGGTATTCAAAGATGTCGTACAGTACGCTGCCCTTCACCGCAGGGTTCTTCTGCTTCGTCGACGACCGGGGCGCGAAGGTCCCTGCTGCCTGCCTGGTTAACTTGGTCACCTCTTTCTCGAGATCAACCTCAGCCCCAGTCGACGTCGATGGTTGCTCGGCTGCCAGGAGCCAGAAGGACTAGTTGAGCAAAGCCATCCTCTAATAAAAGGTCTAGCTATTTCGGCACAACGGCGTTCATTCGTTGAAAACCCGATTCATACAAGGGGTAAAATGCGTAGTTGGGCGCACCTGTTTGCGGTGCGCCATTATTCGCGCTCCGCACCACAAGTGGCTGTGCCATACCATGGACCCTTGGGCACGCCAGTTGCCTGCATGAGACTACTCGTGCCTGATGAAACCTTTGCTGTATCATCTGCATGTTGTAAACGGCTCCTGCTGTGGTAGAAATATCGACTAGCCCGATCCAAAGCTGGGTCGGTCGCAATAAAATCAAATATAATACAAGTAATGAAGGGTTACGTGTTTGCAAGGTTTGGATTGTGATCTATTTGGACGACTAAAGGTTGCTTTCGGAGCATGTCAAGCACACTGCACACAATTCATGTGCCCAGAGTCCATGAGTGCCATCCTGCTTTGTTTTACGTCTTACGATTAATTTCTTGACGATAACCCTAGGCACCGGCAACTTTTGGTACTCGTAGCGGGCAAACTCGATTTTTATCTTATATCAGTCAGTACCTACAGTGCAAAAATGTCTTCAGATCTTGAGGAGCAAAAAAAGGCAATCTTACCTTTCATGCAGGTATGCGAAACCCAGGAAGTCGTATCACCTGCCAATACCTCCATGGGTCAGCTGCCGCACGTTTCCTCTTTCGACAGAGGGCTCAGGAAATTCAGCAGGCCGACCCCAAGGTGGCCTACTACTGTCGGATGTATGCTGTGGACCAGGTGGGCCAGACTATGTCCGCAATACGTTGGGTCGGGTGGCGGTTGGTTACACCAGAGGACGCCCAGTCAGTACAGCCCCTCGGCCGTTGGTTTGGCGTCATGATGAATCTTTCGCCGTAGCTTCATAGGTAATCTTGATTCCGCGAAACTGCTTGAGCGGCGACCCGAGGGCACGCAGCACTACGACAGGCTCCAGGCTTATGTTGCCAGCGCCCCGGCAACCTAACCAGCGAGCCGCTGCGACCGCTTCTTCTTCCTCCTTCTCCTCCTCCTCCTCCTCAGAGCTGCCCTCGGGTGTCTTACTGTCTCTTCTCTTCTGCTGACGGTACTGCTGCCAACGTGCTTCTCCCCACCCGCGCCTCCTGAGCGGCCGGTCCCCAGCTGGCCAAAGCACCCCCTGCACCCGCACCTACCACCTGACCTGACCGCCCGCCCCACTTCCAATGATACCAGTCAACGTGATGGAGAAGCACCACCCGCGCACAACGCATCGCACAGTCCCTACTCCTACCTGCCCGTAACCCTCCACACATCCCTTCCACGCCCTCTCCCCCCCCTTACACGGATCCACCTAACCCGGCTTTCACTATCGACCGCCTCCACCAAACCCTCTCCACCCCCCTCGGCACCAACCGCAGGCCCTCAAGCTCCCACAACGAGCCAAGGAGGTCACCGCCCTGCTTTCCGCCACATTAAATCAGTTGGAGCGGGATAAAGCGCAAATCAAACTGGACCCCGTAGCCGACCGCATTCACTGCCTGGGTTTCGCACTTCGTATATTCGACAACGCGGACCGAGTGGACCGGGCAGGTCGGGCCACAGAGCGGACTGCGGTCGCCTACTACGCGGCGTCCGTGTTCGTGGAGGTGGGGGGGCCGGAGGGGTCAGGGACGGGAGGAGGGAGAGCTTGGGGACGGTGTGTTTCACAGCTTACCACAGCTCACCTTCGCCTCGGCGGGCGGACAGCTGGCGGATACCTCCGTTTCCACCAGTGTGTGGGGTTTTGACGTCCAGGTAGCACCGGCTGTGTCTGGTTGGGTTTGGGTGGTCCTATCGTCAGGTCCCAGCAGGCCTAGCGGGGTCATGTACCGCCTTTCACCCAGCGGCTATCACCGCCAGTGCGCGGCCCTACACATACAGCCCCCTTCGGTTCCATTCGCGGGCCTATCTGCAGATCTTAAACCAATTTGAGGGAGGTGTGGATGCGGATCTTTTGGAAAAGCAGCGCTATTGCGCCTGGAGGGCGGCGGAGATCCGCAAGGCGCTACGGGAGGGCCGCCAGCCCACACCGCCACCTTCTGCGAATCCCCTGCCCGCGGCAACGTCCGAGGGTGGCAATGCCGCTACCTCGGCCGATTTGCCACCCGCCTCCGGGTCCAGTGCCTGGGCGTACGGCGGACAGAGCCAGCCACATGCGTTGCCGCCGCCGCCTCTGCCTCCGGTGCCACCTGCTAGGGGAGGTGGCGAAGATGCCATGGGCGGAGAGGGTTTTGGGTCCTCAGATTCCTCGTTTCGTAGCACCGGTGGCGACAGCTTCGTATACCCTCGGCCGCCACCTCCCTCGGTGTCGTCCTCCTTTGGACGGCCGGAGAGCCCGATGGGGCAGGCGGCGGCCGCGTCCGGCGGACCAGCGCGGTTCTGGCCTGGTGCCAAGCTGCTGGTGCATACGGAGGAAGGGCTGGATGTCGGGGGCGAGGGCGGACTGAGCTCCGGTGGTGGCGGTGGTGGTGGTGGTGGGGTACATCCCCCCGGGGTAAGTGGTCCTAAGCAGTGCAGCCACCGGAGCGCTATCCCGTACCCTTGTGGCTCTGTATGGGGGGGAAGGGTCCGTGCGTTCACGTCCCTGGTTGAATCGCGCGTGTGTGCGTGCGTGTGTGTGTTTCATGTTTTCCTTCTGCCTGCTTCCCCCCTCTTCCTCCGGAAAATGGAGGGGGTTGTTCTACGGGCGGCCGTTATGGCTACGCGGCCGTCCCGCCATCAGCTACCCTACCAGGTGCGGTGCCCTTTCCGCCCACCACCCCACACCCCGCAGACGCAAGTGGGAACCGTTGGTCAGGTTGTCCGGCGGCCGGATGGGGGCTTCAGGTACGGGGTGGGGTGGGGTGAGGTGGGGTGGGGTGGGGTGGTGGTCGTATGAAGCGGGCCAAGTGGAGGAGATTGGACGGGGGTTGCCCACTGCCCACCGCCCCGATCCCTATGCCGACCTCCCCACAACTCCCCGGATGGCATTTTCCTCTGTCGCGCCCTGTCTCTCCCTCCACCTCCTTCCCCGGCTGTGTCTGAGGAACTTGGCCGAGGGTTAACCTAAATCGTGTCCATCCTATCCGCTGCTTTCCCTACTGCCCGACGGTACTGCTTGGTTGGCTGGTTGTTGTGTCGTTGTTGTCGTTGCCGTTGTCGTTGTTGTCAGCTACAAGGTGGCCCTCACGGACCGCCTGGTGGAGGTGCCGGAGGAGGCGGCAGTGGCGGCGCTGAGGGAGGGGGATGTGGCGTGTATGGCGCTGGGACATCAGCAGACCCAGCCCTTCACGGTCAAGGTCCTCCGCATCAACTACGCATCATGGTGAGAAGGAGGACTCAGGCCGGCGGGGTCAGAAGAAGAATGGAGAAAATTGCCACTGTCGGTCGCGGTGTGATGAGGTAGGGGCCTTGGAGTACCGTGTTTCGCAACCTGAACCCCAACAGCGCCCCGGGTGAGTGCGTTCCCCTGACGTCTGGTCGCTGATCACTAATTCCTACCCCGGGACCGCCTCGCCCCCGTACTAGGCCTCCCACATACCTCGTTCAGACGCCCGACGGCAAGGAGCAGGTAGTGACAGCCCAGCAGCTGACACCACCGCCACGTGACGGCCTCTCCGCCGCCACCTCCACGACCGCCGTACCACAGCTAGCCCCATCGGCACCTGCAGCATCCGCGCCGCCGCCGCCAATGCATCCCCCGCAGTCGCCCCCACCACCAGCACCCTCCTCTCCACCACGAGCTCCTTCAGCACCTGCGTACCCAGCGTACGGCGGTGGTGTCGCAACCCCGCCAGGCGCAGGGCCTTATCCGCCGGGCGGCGCAGTCCACCCTCCGTCTTTGCCATCGCATGCTGCGGGGGCCCCCTCAGCGTACCCCTACCCAGCTCCCACCCCGACGCACTCCACAAGCACGCCTGTCCAGGGGTACGGGTCCATCGCGGTTCCCCCCAGCACTGCTGCACTCCCGCCGGGATACAAGCCCCCTGTCCAGGTGAGGTAACGCATGCATGACCCACATGGGGAGGTATCCGAGCAGGACGTGCAGTACAGCCGCTGAATAGTAAGAACGGCGGGCTCCGGTCGGCTGGTCCCTTGGTTGTGAGTCCGTGGAGTGCGGTCTGTCACACGCTCGCACCCGATTGCGACGTCAATGCTCAGCAAAATCCCATCACACCGACGCTACCGCCGCTGGCACTGCGTGTGCTGCTCACCGCGTTTCCTCATGTGCCAGCATTGCTGCTGCGACGCCACTCAAACCGCCGGAGTAACCTCCCACAGATGATCATGGACGCTCAGAAGCAGGCCAAGTACGCGGTGTCAGCGCTTTCCTTCGAGGACATCCCTACGGCCGTGAAGCACCTGTCGGAGGCGCTACGGCTGCTCACCAGTCCCCCACCGCCGTCGGCAGCGGCAAACTTGACGATGCCCCGATAATGACGAATGGGGGGAAGGTGGCACTGGGCAGGTGGGCCCTTGCCCTCCACTTACCCAGCCGGAGTTTGGCCTGGCAGGCCATTGTCTGCCGCATACAGCGTCTCCCATAAAGAGCTGCCTGTGGGCCCTTCAACTGCGGAACCCTTGCGTGCTTATGAGGCCATTGTGGAGTGGTGGCATAGGCGGCTGTGTTGTTTGGATAGGGGATTAGCGGCATTGGCATTTGGCTGTGGTTGGGAGCTCTTCATTTGCTGTTGCCTTGCTAGTAGACGTTAAGCGCATGCTGCACGTGCATTGCAGGTAACAGCATGTAGTTGGAAAGATATATGTATGTGTGTGATGTATCGGGAGAGGACCTCCATCATACGTTTTTATCCCTAGGCAGCAACCGGCAGCACCCAGGCAAGGTGTGCTGCTGGTGGTTTCAAAGCCGCCAGATGTCCTTGTACCTCGACTCACGCAGCATCGGAACTGAGGATTGACGTGGAGGAGGACGCGAGGGGGATGCTGCAGACACCGGGAAGAGTCCCACGTGTATTCCCATGCAGTGGTACGTTCCACCAGATTGCGATGCCCGCGTGGGACCGGGCACCTATCGCACATCAACGGGGGTTAAATATGTGTATCTGTCAGTCCCTTTAAATCAGAACGATAGGTGCAGGTAGAGCGCGCTTATCCGCCACTTAAAGGTCCAACGCGGCACGTACTGCTATGCGACTTCATTACTGCCGCAGAACGAAGAAGACAACGCGGCACGAGATGGCAAAATGGCAGTAGCCAAGCGTGCGCTTTTGGGGCGAGGCCCCGGGCGCGAAGCACCTTTCGGGGGGTCGAGCCCCCGGGGTTCACTGCTGTCGGTCGGTCTGTCAGTTAGCGCCGTGTCACACGATGAACTCGCATGCCACGCTGAAGTGAGGATTGCATTTAAGGGCTACTACAACTGTATACACCAGATTCATACATCACTCCAATGCTGCCAGCCGCCGCCGCACCCGCACCCGGGCCTCGCAGCTATCCATAAACTGAGAGTATACTCCAGACACGACACCGTCCCTCCACTTGCAGCCCAGTGCCGTACAGCCTCACCTGCTTCACAATGGGGTGACTGGCTACACCGGGGCTGAGCCCTTTTCGGCTTTTTGAAGAAGCTGACTACCCTAGTCCTCGGACCAATCCATGTAATCCTCCTCAAACAAATGTCACATGTGACTGCCTCTCGACTCGGGGCTTCACTGATCTGGTGCGTCACAGCCGGGCTGCAGCCTCCCAAAGATTCCCCTTCTCAATCCGCACTAGATTAATAACCCGCCACAGCCCCTTCTCTTTCCTCCCAAACACACCCCGCCCCGCCCTACAGGCCCGCCATCTCTTGCCATCGCCACCGCCGTGGCCGGAGGGGCCCCCCTTAGGTGGAAGGTCGCACCCCATCCCTGTTGAGGGAACATAGCTCTGGGGCTTCCACCTTGCGGCGGGATGAACCCCTACAGGTCCACATCTTCGGCAGTTCGTCCGTCTGTAGGTCCGCACACTCGGAACAGTTCACTGTGGTCCACGTAGCCGTACTTGCGCATGGTCACATCTCGCCCCCGTGTCACCAGCAGCGCCTCTCCCACCACAGCTCCAGCCACACATCTCCGTGCGCTGCCCTGCCGCCCCCACGATGGGTTTTGCCCGTCTGCACCAGTGATCATTACACGCCCCCACTGCCTCAGGACACCACCCTCAAGCCTTTCCGCTTCGCCAAGTTTTTTTTTGCCGACGCGCTTTGTTCTCGACATACACACAGTCGCGCAGTTCCTTACTACCCCTCCTCAAAGCGCTGCACATCCATATCCGCATCAACACTGACGCAAAGGAACAGGCGGTGGTATTGCTGTGGGGCTCACAACAATCCCTCGTTCATGCTTAACCCCATCAACATCCGCACCACCGTCCGTCTTCTTTCCCAATCCAGCCGTATCCCCTCTTTTCACCCCTCCCAGCTCACTCCCTCAGCCCCCAGCTCGCCCCCTCTCGTGCCCGCTCCCTTACGCGCGCGCAAACTGCTTTACGACAGTTGGGTCCGCCCCCACGGCCCCCTCCCTTGGCAGCAGCTCGCACTGGGCAAAGTGCTGCAACAGCTGGTCAGCCAGCACCAGCGCCACCATGCTCTCAACCATAGGCACAGCGCTGGATGGGGGGAGGCGAGGGAGGCGGGGAGGAGAGAGGGAAGAAGGGGGGAGTTATGATGCTGGAAGGAAAGGGGAAAGAAATGTTTGTATTTAAACATGCAGAAGATATCAAGTAATGAGCGCATAGGAAAAGAGGGGTTGGAGAAGGGACAACGCTGGATAACATATTGTCGCAGGTCGCGGTGCATATCGCCAGTGCGAGACTTGGAGACAGACAAAGCGCCGTGTTCGTGTTCGTGTCTGTGTGTGCGCGCGGGGGGAGAGCCAGGAACAGGGTTTCTAGGTGTGCAGCAGGTGTCCCTCCTCTTTCCCGTCCCTTACCGCGGTACGACGCACGGGTCGTGTCGCCCCCGCGCCCGCAGCTCCGTCTCCTGTCCGTCCCTGGTGACGGTCCGCTGCTTGATCCCGATGGTGGAGGTGGGCTTGAAGGCCACTCGGATGACAATGTCCTCGCCGTTGCTCAGACCGCCCTGGACCCCCCCACTCCGGTTAGTGCGGGTGCGAACCTGCAGGGGCGGAGAGGGGGAAATTGGAGAGGGAGGGACAGCCGGGAGGGGGCAGCATGAGACGAAGGGAAGGGTCTTCCAGTAAAACTAAGACGGACCGGAAAAATGTACGTTGGGTTAAGGGAAGTGGGGTTGGGGGGTTGCGGCGCGGAACAGCTACTTATCCGGAACGGGTCTGCTAACTTGCTGGTCAAGAGCAGCCAAGAGCGCGGGCCGTTGGAACGCCGCGAGCCGTCCCTTCCTGTCTGCGGTGCTGACAGCCAGGTCACATCCCAACAGCCAGGTCCTCGCAAGGAGCACGAGTGCAATACACATACACATGCACTGCTTGACAGAGCCACGTAGCCGCCCGTCGTCGCCGCCCCATCACCCCCAGCTGCTCCCAGTGCCCGACCCCTTCACTACATGTGCTTACGGGAATTCCGTTCCCGAAAACTAAACCTTTGAACACCCGTACAAACTGCCAACTACCCTAGCAAGAGTTACTCCGTACATTCCCAAATACTGATGAAAATGCCCCGTGAGCCATACCCCTCCATGAGCCGTACGATCCCCTCCCCGGCCCCTCCCTGCCAACACATTCCCACCCACCCTGCCATGCTCGTCCATGTAGAACTCGTCATTGTGCTCCGACCCCAACATGGCGGCTCCCCGGAAGCCACTGCCAATCTCAAAACCCTGATCAGCGAGTAACGGGTTGGAGAAGGAGAATGAGGTCAGGGCAGTTAAAGTTAGATCATCAGTCACTCGATATGCCGTTACAGCAGTTGCGCACATCGCCTGTCCAGCAACAGAACCGGGGTCACAGCGGAAAGAGGATAATATGGCCATGACGATTAGGATATTACTGATGGTGGTGGTGGTGATGGCGGTGATGACGATGCAAACCAATAACAATGCAAAACCCAGGTGCCAACGTCCAAAGGTTCAACTGCCTAAATCCAAAGACAGCATGTCAACTCCGGAAGCAGTTCCGGAAGAAACTGGAGGGCGCCTCTCCAAAACCTCCTCCCCACCTGGCCCTGGGGGGCCAATGATCGGGTCTGCTCGCCTTCCCCTTACCCTCCCCTCTCCCTTTCCCCTCCTACCTTTGTGGCCGGCAGACTGAGCATGGCCTTGGCTAGCTCCGCCTCCAGCTTATCGAACACGGGTGACCCCAGGCCCTTAGGGCAGCGGCGGACCACACACGTCACCTCCCCTCCGCAGCTCTCACCCCGGGTGCGGACCTCGTTGATGGCTGCGAATGGCATGACAGGCGGGAGGGGAGGTGGGGGAGGTCGAGGTTGTTGCAGAAGGGGCCGGACGGATCGGCGCGCTAACAGCCCGCCTGACGCGCGCGCCTGCCCCCAGTGGTGTCTGCCCACACGCGGAGGTTAGCAGGCGTCCTTATTCACTGTTAACCTAATGCTCTTAGACAAGGGCGAATGCCCCCCAACCCCCCACTGGGTACGCCATGTGTGGTCACAAGGCACAGGACGCCTTCCCTGCATCAAAACCCACCCCCAGCACCTCATCACCCCCTCAGCCTCCCATCCCTTTCGCCTCCTCCCCCAGCGCCAACCCCCCAGCCCAGCAGCCCCACCATCGATCATCTTCGTGGCCGCCTGCTGGTCCGGGCACCTCACAATGTTGGACTCCACGTCCTCCAAGGTAAAGGAGGCGAGGTCCACGTGTGACTCGATGTCCCGGACTTTGGACACGAAGGCGAGGATCTGACAGCGGGTGGGAGGCAGGCAGGGTCCCGCGGGTCGGCAGGTCGGGGTGCATCATGATGGCGGTCGGGGAGCGGGAACGGTGCGCACGTGGAGGTGGTCTCACTAGTGGTGATGTGATGTGGCGTGATGTGGTGTGCCCAACATGCAAAGGGGCCAACGGCGCTACAGCGGCCTCGGTAGAGGAGGGGTCAGGAAGGGCGAAGTGAAGAGAGAGGTGTGTTCAGAGCCGACAGCATGCAGGACAGGGAACGGGAGTAAAGGAAGGGCACGCACACATTTGGAACAGGCGGGGGGGGGTGAAGGGGGCCCTGAGGAAGGAAAGCCGGCCAAGGAGGAGACAGGACAGAACCACGTGGGAGCCACGGCTGATTTGACGTGGCAATAGCAGTATAGCATCGCACACGACAGCCGGGAGATTTGGATAAAGCACTAAGAACCCAGATGGGTAGCAGGCATGGCCGAACGGGCTGCCATGGAAGGAGGCGGGGCGGGAGGGGGTGCACCCGAGGCCGAGCTGGTCGCAGACGTGACGCCGGCCTACCTCGGTATCACCGATAACCTTAAGAAGCTTCTTAGCCACGGCGCCTGCGGCAACCCGGCCAATCGTTTCTCGTGCTGAGCTGCGGCCGCCACCAGCTACCGCGCGGATGCCATACTTGAAGTCATAGGTGGCATCAGCATGGCTTGGCCTGTAAGCCACTGCCATCTCTGAGTAGTCTTGCGACTTCTGGTCCTTGTTGCGGGCCACAATCGCAATTGGGGTCCCGAGCGTGATACCGTCTACCACGCCCGAAAGGATCTCCGCAATGTCATCCTCCTTGCGTGGCGTTGTGATAATGCTTTGACCAGGCTTTCGGCGATCAAGCTCCAGCTGAATTTCATCTTCGGTAATTGGGAGACGTGGCGGCACACCATCGATAACACCGCCAACCCCCTTTCCATGAGACTCGCCAAAGGTTGTCACACGAAAGTTGTTTCCATAGGTGCTACCAGCGGCGTGCACGCTAAGTCGAAGTGAGCGGGAGCAATGGCGAGTGTAGCCGACGCGCGCACGGCGCCCTAGAAGACGTTGAGTAACTTCCATTTTTTAGGTCACCAATGCCAACAAATTGCGCAGCTGTTGTTTGAAATCAACCCTGCTCGTTTGCTCAAAGATCGTTTGTGGAACCACAACGAACTGCGTCGGTTTGGGCTGTAACCGAGGCTAGCTGCTTAGCGATGTGCATTGAAATACAGCAACGGCGGACTTGCACACCAAGCTAATATCTAGTTGTAGGTAGCATACAACGCAAGTCCGGTAGGGCGTAACGTAGTGTTTCCGAAGAATACGCTTTAATATCTTCGTG
Source organism: Volvox carteri f. nagariensis (assembly GCF_000143455.1). Classification (NCBI taxonomy): domain Eukaryota; kingdom Viridiplantae; phylum Chlorophyta; class Chlorophyceae; order Chlamydomonadales; family Volvocaceae; genus Volvox; species Volvox carteri. The sequence continues at coordinate 864,414 of NW_003307587.1, read as the reverse complement.
CGCTAATTGAATAGTACTAATCAAGGGTATGTAATGCTCTGAAAGCCAAAAGGTGGGATTCAATTGGTGACTACCGAACAGCAGCAGATGCCGGCATTAGACCGGCACATCGTCCATATGCATGCCAAGCAGCTTCATGTGTCCTATTCACGTGCTCACTTGAAAGGTTGTCATTATCCCCTGCGTTTATCGCAATTGATTAGGGCAGCCTCCGGGACCTCGGCAATAGCGTTTGTTCCGTACACGACGCACACTTCACACACACCAAATCATGAATTGACTGCTCTCTGCTGACAAGCCCTCATCCGATACCCCCTTCACCCCATCCAGGAGCGTGGCAAATCAATCTGAGGCACAGCGGTGCTGATGACATTATCAGCTGCACTCACCACCATCGCTGCTGCCGCCACTGCCGTCGCGGTCGTCCTAGGCACGCGCCAGCTTCGGCGGCGCATCCGACCCCAGAAGCCCTTCCTGTCCGTGTTCGCTGACACTACCGACCAGCCCTTTCCCCACCTGCCGCCCCAACCGGACGATGACGACGACGACTTCCAGCAGCGTTGTTGTGACTCTGGCTGTAGCAGCGGCGGCAGCGGTGGTGACAACACCGTGGCAGCCTCTACAGCTGCTGCTCCTGGAGCTACAGCCGCAGCGGCCGCCGCACCGCTACCTGAAGCAGCTCCAGGAAGACGTGGAGCTGCTGCGGGTGGCTCCCTACCTGCGGTGCACCCCTACCTGACCCGCATTAAGCGACTTATGGCCTCCACAGAATGCCCCATCCTGCGCCACCCGCCGCAGCCCCCACCGCTTCCACCGCAGATAACGAACCAACCCAAGCCGCCATCCATAGCACCGGCAGCAGCGGCACCACCACCACCACCAGCAGTAGCAGCTGCTGCTCAGGGCTGCTCCACCTCGGGGTCGAGGCCCGCTGCGACCCGTGGGTCAGTCCTCCCAGGTTTCCAGCTCCACTGGGTATCGAGTCCCAAGCAGCTGTACTGGCTGGGTCAGAGGCTGCGGCAGGTAGGCAGGTAGGCAGGTAGGCATAGGTAAGTAGAGGCAGGTAGGTAGGTAAGTAGGCAGGTAGGTAGGTAGGTAGGCAGGTAGGTAGGTAAGCAGGTAGGCAGGTAGGCAGGTAGGTACTGTGTGATGTGGCGCTGCTGTGTGGACACGGGGAACCTGGCCGTGATCTGTACAGCTAATTCTGTCGTATGTTTTTCAAAAGAACTAAAATGATAAAGCTTTGGCGGAGGGAGATGACGGAAAGGGAGACGGGGTGAGGGAGAGGGGAAAGGGGAAACACAAAACACCACTGCGCGTCCCCTTGGTTTAACCCTTTTTCGTGCTTCGGACGTGTCAGCAGTTGACTCAGTGCCTTTTGTATCCCCGGCATCAGCGTATGACTTCCCCTTCCAACTCCTCTGCCCTCCTCCTCCCCCCTTTTCGCCACCCACCGGCAGGAGCGGCAGATCGGTTTGGACACGGAAGCCTCCCCACTGCTATGCTACCACGGCAGGGTGTGCCTCATACAACTATCAGTCTGGGACGACACAGCCTCCCCGTGTGATGGCGGTGATGACGGGGGTAGCAGCGGCTGCAGCAGTGGCAGTGGCGGTAGTGGTGGTGGTGGCGGGCATGTGTGGCTGGTGGACGCTCTGGCACTACGTGGCCATGTGGGCGCTGCATTGGGTGGGCTGATGGCGGACCCACGGGTCGTGAAGGTGAAAGAAATCTGGGCCAGCACGCATCTGTACATCACTTTGCTTTGTACCGCATCATGGGTGGGCCAACCAGATGCACCCGCTGCGTATATGTGCTCCACTTCAAGATACACAACTCCGCTCAACGCCCCCAACCAACACCCCCAACCAACACCCCCAACCAACACCCCCAACCAACACCCCCAACCAACACCCCCAACCAACACCCCCAACCAACTCAACCGGCAGGCCCTCATCCTTCGCACCTCTTTTCTTCCCCCTCCCGATCCCCCAACCCGACTCCACAATATCTCATCATGCCTTGTACGGCTGTATCCGCGGATCAGCTCACACTGAATATATAGTTTTCCCAAGCCGCCTCCTGCCTTGTATCCTCCTCCTCCCCACCCTCCCCCCGCCATCTTCCTCCCCCTTCCGGTGCAGGTGCTGCATGGCGGAGGTAATGATGTGGTTTGGCTGCAGCGGGACTTCCGCGTGTACCTGGTCAATGTGTTTGACACGGAGAAGGCCAGCCAGGCGAGTGGGGGCCGGGGGGAGGGGGCCGGGGGAAGGGGGCATCCGGAGGTCGTTTTGCACCAACAGTACCCGTGCGACTGGTGTGACCAGTGGCGGAGTGTGAGATGTCGTGGAAGGGTGCATTACGTCAGGAAGATGAGTCGGATGACTAGAGGACAGCTTCAACGAGGACGAAGCTCTGTGTGCCTTTGTGCTTGTTGTGCCGTACGAAACTCTTTGTGGCGGCTCTTGTCGACCTGTATGTGAAAGTGATGGGGTTCGCTGGGGCAAGGCTCCCACACTGCCGCTGCTGCTGCAGCTCCTGCCATCGCTCCTATTGCTGCTGCCGGGGAATCCTTTCGAAGCTCACATGTGTGGCCCTGCTTGTTTTTGGTTGTTTTTGAAGGTACTGGGCTACGAGAATCGTGCCCTGGCCTCCCTGCTATCGCGCATTGTGGGCCTGGATGTGGGGGCCGAGAAGGCGGCGGGGCAGCGGGCCGACTGGAGGAGGCGGCCGCTGCCACCGGCACTGTTGCGCTACGCTGCAGCTGACGTGGCGTATTTGCCGTACCTTGCTGACGTACTTCGCAGGGAGCTGGCGGCGCTAGGACCACCCGGTGGGCCGTGTGTGTGTGTATGTGGTGGGGGGGGAGGGTAGTGGGAAGGAAAACCCCGAGAGCCCGGGGCTGGCCACGGTGGTAGAGCGGGGAAGATGTGAAGACAGTGCTGCAGTGATGACTTTGAGCTGCTTTGCAGCCAGCCGACCAACTCACCGGCGGTTTCTGTTACAGTGCACCGAACCGCTCCTCCACCTGCCCCCTTGTCACCATTCCACCTGTCCCCTCCCCCTCCCCCTCCTCCTCCTCCTCCCCCTCCTCCTCAATACACCTGCGCCCCCGCTACCGCCCTGCCAGGACGGGACTGGCCTAATCCCCCTCCTCCTCCTCGCCCGGCTGACCCGGTACTGGGCCACCGGACACCCGCTGCTGGGGAAGAACCCCCTCAGCGGCCAGGAACCCGCCACGTGGCTGCTCCGCTGGTGGGGCCGCCGCCGCAGCAGCTGCAGCAGCAGCAGCAGCAGCAGCAGCAGCAGCACATGTGCGGCAGGGCACCAACCCAGGGAGGACCAGTAGCTGCAGCGGGAGCAGCAGCAGGCCCCAGACCCATGTGTACGGCACTGGGACAAGCGGTGCTCCGAAGCCATCAGCTGAGTCTCACGCTATACAAGAAGCCGCTGTCGGATGCGGCGGTAGCGACGGGCAGCGCTGCCCCCGCCGGCACTGCCACGACTGCCGCCGCTGCCGTACTGCGCAAGTTCTTTTCTGCTGCAGCACTGCCGCAGCAGATCGTGACGGCGACGTCGGGCGCAGCCCCTTCTGGTGCAGCCGCGGTGGCGGGTGCAGCCGGAGCGACGGTTACGGCGACGGCAGCGGCAGCAGGTGCCGTACTGGCGCTTTGCCGCTGGCGCGATGCGACTGCTCGTCGTCTGGATTTGGGTCCGCAGCGGCTGCTGCCGGATGTGGCAGTGGCGGCGCTGGCAGCTGTACGGCCCCCACCTGCTGGCGGGCAGGCGCTTCTGAGGTTGGTTTCGGAGCAGCTGGCGGCGGCGAACCAAGTAAGTGGAGTGGGTGTGGGAGCTGTGGACCGAATTTGACCGTTCGTATGACCTCCCGGGTGGGAGGGAGAGGTCCGACGTGATGCCACCAGGTGATGCTGGTACACAGCTGTACGGTAGTTCACGGCACCTAACCGTACCGTTTGACCGTACATTATCCTGGCTGCGGGCCTCCTATGCCCAGGGTCTGCAAGCCGAGCCGTACACTGCGCGGTATGAGATCTGTACGGCGCTACGTTCCCAAGCTGAGGCACTCAGCGGGCTGCTGACGGCGACAGCGGCGGGCCGGCTGACGGCGGCGACGGCAGCAGCATCGGCGGCGGTCTCGTCGGCGGTGGAGGCGGGGTCGAGAGCCGTACACCAGCCGGGCGACCTCGCCGCGGCCGGAGCCGCTGGTCGCCGTACCCGCCACGACCCGGCCGCTGCTCGGGAGCGTCGGAGCTGGCTGATTGAGAAGTTTAGCGCCAAGACGCAGGTGGATGGGTGGGTGGGTGAGTGAGTGTGTGGATGGGTGGGTGGGTGAGTGAGTGTGTGGTGATTTCGCCTTCCTCCCTACCTCCTCGCCCCCCTTCTCCCGCACCCTCTCTCCCGCCCCTGCTACAGGTGTATCAGAACTGCCGCATGCTGAGTCACGAGGGGCAGTTGCTTTGCTTCTGTGACTCCCGGAAGCTGAGGTGGTACTTGAATAAAGGGCTGGCAGTGCAGGTGGGTACGCGGGGAGAGGGAGGGGGGAGCGGCCGGCTGGGAGTGATGTGTGAGGAGGTTACGGCTGCAGGGCTGTGCCGCCGTGTGTGCTCTCATTCGCCGGCGGTTGGTATCGTTATCCGTCGTCGTCCTCCTCGTCCTCCTCCTCCTCGTTGTCGCAGCAGCGGCGAGAGCGAGGGGGCGGCGAGGGGGCTGGGGGGGAATGGACGCGTCAGTAGGGGGGGGGAATGACCCACACGGAGGGTGAGGTGAGGGTGAGGTGAGGTGGTTAGGTTGGGTTCATATGCTGGTGGGTCGCAGCCGCGTACCTCCCCCCCACTCCGGTGTATTGCCCTCCGAAGCTAAATACACGTCTTGTCAAGTGCCTCCCCCCAACCCCCCTCTCCACATTCCCCCCGGGGCCCCACAGGTGTGTGAGGACCCCCCCACCATCCAGTTGCTGTTCGAGCACCAGAATACCGACCAGAAACTGGGTGAGCAATTGGGGGGTCACCGGGCCACGGGGCGGGAAGGCGTGAGGGAGGGTGAGGGAGGTGGGGGGTGAGGGAGGTGGGAGGTGGGGGGTGAGGTACAGGAATGTGGCCCTGGCGCCTTTTCATTCACGAAGAGGTGGAGAGATCCTTTAAGCCTTACCGATGGAGCCGCGCACTGCAAACCCTGTGCTGCCAGCTCCTCCTCTGCACCCATCGCCCGCCGTGCCCCCCTACGCACTTATCACCCACCCACCACCCGCCACAGGCACCGACGACTTCTATACGCAATCCAAGTCCAATCGCTGTGTGGGTTGCGGCTGTAGCAGCCACTACCTGCGCTACCGGGTGCTCCCCGCCTGCTACCGCCGCCACATGCCCTCCGCCCTCAAGAGCCACCGCTCACACGATGTTGTGCTGCTGTGCATCGACTGCCACGAGCTGGCACAAAAGGTGGGGATTTGGGGGCCCCTGGGCGGTTGGGTGTGGGGAGTTTCAGGGGAGGAGAGCAAAGGAGGGGAGGTGGGTGCTAGGGAGTCCGGGTATGTGTGACGGAGGACGTGTGTGTGGTGATATGTATGTATAGCGGGCTGCACAGGGCTCGGGGTGTGTGTGGGTGTGTATCGGCGTCTTTAGCGGATGAGCGAGGTGTGGGCCTCGCTTCTCCCCCCCCCCTCCCCCTCCTTTAGTTTTTTTTGGGGGGGTTGGGAGGAGCACTTGCATACCGACAGCCTTTCAGTATCAGCAAATCCGCCTTTTTCTCCAGGCCAGCAACTTTACGCCACCTTTACGACAGCACTATTTTACTGGCCGCCTTCACTACTACGTTTCTACACCTACTTCTTTACGGATTGGCTATACTATTCAGCTTTTTAATTCTGGCGGCTTAGGTAGGTAGGAGTTCCAACATCAACGTCACTTCGTCATTCCGAGGTCACAGTCGTCACAGTCGCCACGGACGCCTTTCGGTCAGTTTTTACGTTTGCTACTCTCTTGCCCTGGCAGCAGCTTCAATCGTGTGTGGTTCGTCTTTCCCCCCTCCAAAAGTTTCGGCTTCGGCCCGGCGAATGACTGGGTTCGGGTCATTCGTACGGCAACTGCGGTCGAAACTCCCAGCAAGCAGTATTGGTCGGTCGAGGAAGTGGTTCCGTGTTCGGCCCTGGGGTGCGATGCTTACCGAGGGTCGCCGCCGTTCACTTACGTCATGCATTTTTTTTGCATTGACGTACACGACCCGCCGGCCGCATCTTCACGTCTCGGACTACTTCTTCTCGACTCCGTCGTCATGGTTTCTCTACTCACTTCTTCTTATTCTTATCCTATTCAACCGCGACTTTACAACCAGTTGCAACTTTACATCACAGCCGCAAATTTCACTGCCAGCCGCGAATTCCGAAACAGCCGCGATTTTGCTGACAGCCACTTTTTCGTCAGCCAGGTCACACCGCATATCGGGAGGTTGGGTATGGGCTGTTTTTCCTGGTTCTGGCTATGCCTCGCCAGCGCCAGCGTCGTCTTTTGAAGCTCGGATTCCTGCGGACGCCGAAACGCTGGATCGCTGTGAAGAGTTGCGGGGCACGGCGCGTAAATCGTCCTTGGCAGGTGAGTCCAAAGGGTGGTTCGAGCTTCTTTGGTATATCGCGTTGGCGTCGGTAGGCTAGCCGGAATAGAATAGTCGGGTCGGTCGGGTCGGTCGGGTCGGTCGCGCGTTTTAGTTTTTTTTGGGGGGTTGGGAGGAGCACTTGCATACCGACAGCCTTTCAGTATCAGCAAATCCGCCTTTTTCTCCAGGCCAGCAACTTTACGCCACCTTTACGACAGCACTATTTTACTGGCGGCCTTCACTACTACGTTTCTACACCTACTTCTTTACGGATTGGCTATACTATTCAGCTTTTTAATTCTGGCGGCTTAGGTAGGTAGGATTTCCGACATCAACGTCATTTCGTCATTCCGAGGTCACAGTCGTCACAGTCGCCACGGACGCCTTTCGGTCAGTTTTTACGTTTGCTACTCTCTTGCCCTAGTAGCAGCTTCACTCGTTCGTGGTTCGTCTTTCCCCTACAGGGTCCACCCACAGCCTTCCAGTAGCACCTTCTCCCACCCGCTTCCCCTTCCCTTCCTGATACCGCTGTTGCTGACCTCCGGCCCCGGCAACCCCCTGTACACCGGCCCCAGGTTCCGCACATGTTTCGTGGAGGCTCTACAGCCGCAGTACCTGCCCCCCGCCTGGGGAGTGGCCACTCGGCCTGCCGGGACTTCGGACCCTACTCCGTGTATGCCTCAAGGGAGGGCCCCCAGCGGCAGGAGGAGTGTGGAGGTGGGCATGGGGAGGGGCATGGGCAGCAGGGGTGCCATGAGGAGGGGGAGGGGGAAGGGATGGATTGAAAGCCGTGAGGGCAGGAGCAGACAGAGAGGGTTTGGAGGCGGGTTCAGGTTGACATTTTAGGGCATTGTAAAGCGCCCTTCGTGGGACAGGGCTGGAGCGTGATGGGCGGCGCCGTAGGCAGCCAGTATGCCAACGGTTCCCCTCCAGGGATTCCAGATGCCAAGTCTTCAGGGGAACCTATCTGTACTTGTATCGCTCTCACCACCACCAGTATCGTACTCGAGTCTCCACATCCAATTCCCCACGACCCATAAAACCCAAATTGAATGACCACCCAAAGAGCTTTGTGGCGGGCTTTGGGAGGGAAGTTGAGAGAGCGCTATGTGATAGATGATATTGAGGTTTTCAGGGAACACTTTGCTGCACTATTAAATTCAGGTGTGGGGGAGACAGGGCCTGATGGTTTGATTCGGCTTATTGCTCAGTCCTGCCGTGTTGCGTTACAGTAGCTGAGCCGTCAACCGCAAGCGCAATTCATTAGCAAAACAACCCGTTGCGAAACCCCCTCCCAACACCAACCCATTGTGAAAGTTGCACTAGTGGCCGATAGTAATGACAGGTCTTGAAAGGACCCACAAGTGCAACGATCGCTGGTCGGTATAGGTCAAGAGGGTCATCGCCCATGCCCCAGCCGCGGTGCTGTCTTCACCATTATGCTCTCGAAACCTCCGCACTCTTCCAGCACCCCGCTTCTGCATCAAGCTGCAATCCGCACGGTTGTTAACGGCAGCGGTCACACCTTCAGAGTGCAGTGAGTGTGTTCCAAAGCGCGGAGACAGCCCTGCCTCCACAAAGAGCCTCCACAGGGGCCCCGGAGCAGTCTGTATGGTTGGGTGGGATGGTTGTGTTGAGCGGCGTGGTATGCTGCTCCAAGCTCGGCATGCCATCCGAGTTGGCCACGACCCAGCGGAGGGAAGGGATGGTGGTGACGATGCCGCACAACCCATATCGTGTCCATCGGTGCCGCTTGCAGCACACACGGACCACTACAAGTGGGGCACGATATGTGTATCAGGGTCTGCATTTCAGGGGTGGCACTGGCACAAAGTGGGCGCCGTCGGCAAAGTCCACTGGGAATGCAACCGTGTACCATCTTGGCGGGTGGATACCCCTTGGGTGACCCCGAGTGGACGGGACTATGCCCTCTTTGAGTAACACAGACTAGCTTGGACGAGCGGAAAAGCTGCAGCCAAGACTAAGCTATCACGACTATTACTGTAATTATTACGATGATATGATGACTATTATTATGGATTTTATGGATTTGGGCCACCAGGTTGCATGAGGCCCGAGAGACATGGTGGACCAAAGCCGTGCCTGGTGGCGGTTGCATGCATCAGGGCTTGTCCGATGATTGCGAAGGCGGAAACACCACCCAGCGACATTCGCACCCTGTCGCATGTCAGTATCTGGTGAAATTGTAAGGGGGAGCATTAGGTGACTGCTGTCGATGTGACTAAGGCAACTGCAAATTATCCTCGTGACCCCACGGTCTGCCCAGTTGTGCAAAAAAAGCAGGGTTTAGCAGCCAAACGAAAGTGCCATGCTACTTGAAGAGCGCGTCCGCGAACTGGTGGCACTCAAGAGGGAAACAATCCGCTAAGAGATCCAAGCCCTATTACCAGAGCAGTGGTGCGCACGCGTCATGTGCATGGCCACAAGGGGTCCACCTTTGGATCATCAAGTCTTTAGCAGGTTGGCTTTGATTGTCACCAGCACCCGCTGGGCGTCCAAGCACCCCTGCCGAATGAGGCTCGGTAACACATTAAACATCGCCGACAGTTCCAGGAGTCTGAGATGGACCCTCCAGTTCCGATACCCACCAGCCCACAGCAAGGGCACCGTCCTCAAGGACCCAACCAACCCAGCCGCCATACGAAAACTCGGAACAGCATCTGTGTGGATGGCAGATGGGTGCGCGTGGGTAGGTTGCCAAAAGAGTTTAACCCACCCTAGACTGCAAAGAAACGAGCACGATTTGGCGACTCCGACAGCTCATGGCTGGCGGCAGGACCAGACCTGGACCGGTAAAACTGTGGACCACATTGGGGCAGCGATAGCGACATGCCCGAAAGGTCCGCGATCTCATGCACCCAGTAGGGAGTACAGCTGTTGAACGCTGCGCAGGTTCAACCATCCTCTGCACTGCGAGTCTCATCCTTTCGGTACGAATGGAGCCGTTGATGGTGTCAACCCGCCCCCAAGTATTCCGTCCACTGCTCAGGTTCGAAAGGGCATTCCTGGTTACTAGTTGATGATCCCCCGTTAACCAAGTCGGTGAGAACCCGCTCTCGCCGCTGGTAGGGCGCCCGCACCCTGGTGTGCGAAAAAACCCCAACAGGCTGGTGCCAGCCTACTGGGCACTGCACAACCTGGGAAAATTCGCCCTTGCTGTGCAAAGCCTAAATTGCCGAGCTTCCTTTTGCATATCAATGTGGTGATAGCCGGACTTCTGAGACACGGTGGGCAGATAGCCGTGTGGTTGCGGCACTTCACACAAGCATCCCACGGGACTTATACCTGTAGCTCGGCACCACACGGTGCTCGATAATATAACATAACGTGCATCAGAAATTAGGCGGAATTTGGGAGTGGCCTTCTTTAGGAACAAAACCGAGGGGCAATACGCGGCGCAGTTGGCAGTCGACTCGTGGTCCCGCCCCAGTTGCGACCAGTTCGGTGATCGCAAAATTCAGTCTGCTGTTAGGCCGACGGTTGGTCAGGCTGTAGGGTGCTTCGCACAACAGCGGAAACCGAACAGTACCCAGGCCATGACCAGGCGGGACTGCATAAATAACTTCCAACATGCTGTTTTGGCTTTCAACCGGGCCCTCATCTGTGATGGCTTAGGTTTGTCTGCGCGCGGCAAGCTCGGCCCGGCCCTCCTTGCCTTCAATGTCGGGACAACTCTCATGTCATCCACGCGCCGGGTGCACTTGTTCAGGGCCTGTCGGTACCGGTGTTCTCTCCGGGGAAATGCGGACACCTTGGTTGCGGGCACTGGGTTGCCGTGTCACGCCTCTTATGGTGCCCTTGTGTCGGCCGACTCGAGGCCGGTCCGGCATCCGTAGGATAAACTTGCGTTTGACGCGCTGGTATAACCAGTGCTGCTGAGGGATCGCTATATTTTGAGCCAAAGAGTAACCGTAGACTTGGTCTTGTTGCCGATTGCGATGGTGTTGAGCCATTGCTGCGTACATAAGATCGCGCCCGACGAAGATGCACTGTCTGGTGACGACCACAGTGGTCGAAGCTGTATGACTTTGGCACAACCCCCGCCGATGTGCGGCCGGGCGCGCTGGTTGTTGCAGGCCGCCGGTCAGGAGACGGGAAAAGGGGCCAATCCTTCTTAAGTAAGCCTCTTCCTTCATTGAATATCGGGACAAGATCGTTTAGTAGACGAACGCGTGTCTGCAAACGCGCATGGACAGGTTCCCTTGAATGGCAATGAATTAGTAGCCATGTCCTGTTTGCTGGGCACCCAGGAAGATCTTGTATATGTAGTGTGTTAAGATCTAGAGACGCGGCGGCAAGGTACGCGACGCACGAAGGCGAAGTCGGGATGTATCGGGGAAAACTGATGTGATGAAGCGGGAGTATGGAACCAGTGCGCTGTCTTCTTGTGCTTGCCCGGAGTGGGCACTCATGTTGGATGGTTGGGTAGCTGATGTGAAGTGGGGGCAAGGAAGGAAATTGGGTTTCTGCATACCCGCGCAGCTTTAGCACCAAAAGTGATTTAAGCCTGCCCACACAGTAGGGCACGACAGACTGATTTAATGGGTCTTGTAGCCTCTTTACCCTACCGCAGTCACTTGAGTATGTACCCTTTGCGGGGGTGGGGTGCGTCACTGTCGACTGCCAAAGTAATCACAACTGCGCGCCACATCCGGCCAGAACCACAGTGAAGCCGGGCAGTATTAGAGCTCTTCTCACAAGAGACTTCTGGCCACATCCAGCCTAAGCACAGCGAGTGTCCAAAATTGCTGACCACATCCGGCCTCGTAAGCAGCTTGTGTGGGATGTTACTGGCCCCTCCAGCCTGTAGCTGTCGGTCTCCAAGCAGGGGAGAAGAATATCGGAACCGTTAGTAACCTTAAGCAATTGCTGCGCGAGATCCGAAAACTGCCCGGCCCATGCGGCCGCCTAAGCAGTCAGTGCGCGAGGTCCAAAAAACTGCCCGGCCCATGCGGCAGCATGAGCCGTCTATGCGCGAAGTCCCAAAACTGCCTGGCCCAAACGGCCACATAAACAGGCGATGCGCAATTCCACGAAAACTGCCTGGCCCAAACGGCCACATAAACAGGCGATGCGCAATTCCACGAAAACTGCCTGGCCCGAACGGCCACCTAAACAGGCGATGCGCAATTCCACAAAAACTGCCTGGCCCAAACGGCCACCTAAACAGGCGATGCGCAATTCCACGAAAACTGCCTGGCCCAAACGGCCACCTAAACAGGCGATGCGCAATTCCACGAAAACTGCCTGGCCCAAACGGCCACATAAACAGGCGATGCGCAATTCCACGAAAACTGCCTGGCCCAAACGGCCACATAAACAGGCGATGCGCGAAGTCCCAAAACTGCCTGGCCCAAACGGCCACATAAACAGGCGATGCGCAATTCCACGAAAACTGCCGGCCTATACGGCCTCACAAGCAGTTGATGCGCGAGGTCCACGAAACTGCCGGCCCGAACGGCCTCACAAGCAGTTGATGCGCGAGGTCCACGAAACTGCCGGCCCGAACGGCCACATAAACAGGCGACGCGCGATATCCACAAAACTGCCGGCCCGAACAGCCTCCCAAGCAGTCGATGCGCGATATCCAAAAACTGCCGGCCACATTTGCCCGCGCAAGCAGTCCAAGCGCGATAGTACTAGCTAAATATAACCTTGGGGAAAGCGCTCTCGGCTTCGTGACTTGTGGTAGTTAAGCCCGGTGTCCGGTAAGTTGCTGTGGCGCATCACACCGCCAGTGCCTGAAGGGGGCCGGTGGACAGAGCCAGGGTAGGTTACATGCCTGCTGCAGGAGCTTGTCGCGTTAGCCCAGCCGTTGACACCCACGCTGCCTGCTGGCCGCGTGAGCCCAGTGTGAGTGGTGGTGGTTCGTCCATTTGGGCGTCCTCGAACATGCGATCCCCCGTTGCCCAGCGTCCTGGCAGGTTGTAAACCTTGCCCCGGAAATGTGGCGAATACGACAAAGGATCTGTACAACATTATTTGTAACTGGGTGTGACAGCCGGAGAATTCAGTAGTTGTGTAACAGTATGTGTGAAAGACGCTCGAATAAACGACACCGAAGTGGTACGCATTAGAATTCACAACTCAAGATAACAACATTTCATAGCGGATTTGAACTCCTAATGTATGGTGACGTTCCTAGCGGCAATGGAAGCTAAATAGCGGAGGTTGTTTACCCACGTGACAGCTTTCAGCAACGCCTGACCTTCTTCGGACGCATCATCCGCCATTGCTGTTCAAATTACGTTAATGCGCTCAATGGCGACGCGCACAACCTTCACCAAGGCCCAGGATCCGCGTAATTGCGGGTGGCTGGCTAAGGGCCGGCGGCTCCGCACATTGTAAAAGATTATCGCTTCGGGCTGAGCTAACATCAGCTGGGTTAGCTCCTCGTGCTCCTTCAGCCTCCGGTTGAAGTAAGCGGTGAGTGCTGGCGAAATAACTCGCGCTCCTCAGCTAGCTGCTGTTCGAAGACGGCCCGCATTTCGGGAGTGAGTACTAATCTTTCTGCGCCCGCAGCGCCAATTTCCATAGCCGACATTCGATTCTGGTAACGCTAGAAAAAGACGGTGCAACACAAAACTAGAGGACACTGTCCCAGCAGCGGGACACGCCTCTTGGTAATAGTCAAAACAACGGCAGTTAAAGAACCAATGCGCCTGTGGGACCCAAGTAAGGAGCTCGGCGTCCCCTGCCGTACTGTGGTCCGGCATATGCATGCATGCATGCGCCCTACTTCCACGCACCACGGCAGTTCCTTCGCAATAACTTGCCTATCTCTACACTCATACTTCGCTTCGAGAAGTCGAAGCTTTTGAACTACCATAAATACTGCCCCATATACCGTAGTGCTACTTATAGTTCGTGATCGCTTTGTTTGGGGAGGGATAAAAAACTTTCTGAAATTTGTACGTGCTCTTTGAATTTCGGGGAAGGCCGGACCAGATTTTGCGGGCATGATACAAATTTCGGGGCCCCTTCCAAAGTTTCGGCGCTTTTCAAACTGCAGCTTCCAATCAGTCTCCCTCCACCGGGAACCCTTAGGCTCATGGTCTCTCACCATTTTCGCACTTTGGAAACGCCCTAGCAAATTCTGGACCGATTGTACAGTTCAGTACCAGTGGCAACGACCTAATAACCAACTATATTTTATCAAACTTCGCTTGATCGACCGGCTTCGGAGGGTAAGATA